>NW_026622641.1:87500-95000 GCF_015846415.1 Triplophysa dalaica | reverse complement strand
TCCGGCTCCCGGGGTCGCATCGACTCGAGGCTGGCGGCGTTCGAAAGGTCTGGCCGCGGCCTTTCCAACGAGCTGTGACTCGTTTCTCTAGGTAATTCACGACCGGAGATATGGACCGGTGAATGTGGGTTTTTCCGTCCGAAAAAAGCGCTCCGTCCTCGGCTTGGCTTGCGAGGACGCCTCCCTCATCAACTTCTTCCAGGAAAGTCTCGAGTAGAGACCCGTGGCCGGCGTCATTCGAAAGGCCTGGCCGCGGGCTTTCCAGCGGGCCTACCCGCGTCTCTCTGCGCCGTTCCTACGCCGAATTACGGCCATTTCTTTTTAAAATTGCGCCGTCTGGCGGACAAATTTTATAACTTTGCGTAGGAACGTCCTAGAGAGACGAGACCGGTGTCATTCGAAAGGTCTGGCCGCGGCCTTTCCAACGAGCTGTGTCTCGAGCCTTAGGCTCCAGGGGGTCGGGAGATATGATTTTTTAACCCCGGAGCTACCGGGAGCCCTAGCTCCGGCTGCCGGGGTCGCAGCGACTCGAGGCCGGCGGCGTTCGAAAGGTCTGGCCGCGGCCTTTCCAACGAGCTGTGTATCGAGCCTTAGGCTCCAGGGGGTCGGGAGATACGATTTTTCAAACCCCGGAGCTACCGGGAGCCCTAGCTCCGGCTCCCGGGGTCGCATCGACTCGAGGCCGGCGGCGTTCGAAAGGTCTGGCCGCGGCCTTTCCAACGAGCTGTGTCTCGAGTCTCTGGGCCGTCGGGTTCGGGAGATAGGGTCTTTCAAAGCAAACGGCCACGGGGGTCCGAGCTCCGGCTTCCGGGAGCCCGTGCACCGGCTCCCGGGCACGCAGAGACTTCGGGCCGGTGTCTTTCGAAAGCCACGGTCGAGACCTATCCAACGAGACCCGAGTCGAGCCCGAAAGTCTCGGGGATCGGGAGTTATGATTTTTCAAACCCGCCGGGGTACCGGGAGCCCTAGCTCCGGCTCCCGGGGTCGCAGCGACTCGAGGCCGGCGTCATTCGAAAGGTCTTTCCGAGGCCTTTCCAACGAGCCGTGCCTCGAGCCGCTGGGCCGTCGGGTTCGGGAGCTACGATTTTTCAAAAAATCGGCCACGGGAGCCCGAGATCCGGCTACCGGGAGCCCGTGCACCGGCTCCCGGGCACGCAGAGACGTCGGGCCGGTGTCTTTCGAAAGCCACGGTCGAGACCTATCCAACGAGACCCGAGTCGAGCCCGAAAGTCTCGGGTATCGGGAGATATGATTTTTCAAAGCAAACGGCTACCGGGAGCCCGTGCACCGGCTCCCGGGCACGCAGAGACTTCTGGCCGGTCTCGCTGGAGAGCCACGGCGGAGACATCTCCAGCGAGCCGTGTCTCGGGAGCTATGCTTTAAAAAACCCTCACGCTTCGGGACTTGAAGGCCAAAAAGTGGAAAAAAGCGGAGCGTTTAAAAAATCAGCGGCGGCCGGCCGATTTTGTCCGGGTTTGGTGCACCCCCTCGGCCACGGGCTCCGCGGATGTCCGCTGGGTCGGTTCAGACTTCCATGTGTGCACTTAGGAAATATAAGGGATGAAAAAAATCTCCGGAGCTCCGGTAAAATCAGCGGCGGCCGGCTGATTTTGTCCGGGTTTGGTGCACCCCCTCGGCCACGGGCTCCGCGGATGTCCGCTGAGTCGGTTCGGACCTCCATGTCCGAACGGCAGTAAGTTTACCAGAGTTGTGGACTTAGGAAATATACGGGATGAAAAAAATCTCCGGAGCTCCGGTAAAATCAGCGGCGGCCGGCTGATTTTGTCCGGGTTTGGTGCACCCCCTCGGCCACGGGCTCCGCGGATGTCCGCTGAGTCGGTTCGGACCTCCATGTCCGAACGGCAGTAAGTTTACCAGAGTTGTGGACTTAGGAAATATACGGGATGAAAAAAATCTCCGGAGCTCCGGTAAAATCAGCGGCGGCCGGCTGATTTTGTCCGGGTTTGGTGCACCCCCTCGGCCACGGGCTCCGCGGATGTCCGCTGAGTCGGTTCGGACCTCCATGTCCGAACGGCAGTAAGTTTACCAGAGTTGTGGACTTAGGAAATATACGGGATGAAAAAAATCTCTGGAGCTTTTGAAAAATCAGCGGCGGCCGGCTGATTTTGTCCGGGTTTGGTGCACCCTCTCGGCCACGGGCTCCGCGGAGGTCCGCTGGGTCGGTTCTGACTTCCGTGTCTGGACCTGCCGTAAGTCCCACGGACTGGTGGCCTTCAGATATATAAGAACACGGACTGATGGGCCATGGGGAGCGTGTGGACTTAGAGAAAAAACGAGAAAAAAATCTCTGGAGCTCCAGAAAATCAGCTGTGGCAGGCTGATTTTGTCCGGGTTTGGTGCACCCCCTCGGCCACGGGCTCCGCGGAGGTCCGCTGGGTCGGTTCTGACTTCCATGTCCGAACGGCAGTAAGTTTACCAGAGTTGTGGACTTAGGAAATATACGGGATGAAAAAAATCTCTGGAGCTTTTGAAAAATCAGCGGCGGCCGGCTGATTTTGTCCGGGTTTGGTGCACCCTCTCGGCCACGGGCTCCGCGGAGGTCCGCTGGGTCGGTTCTGACTTCCATGTCCGAACGGCAGTAAGTTTACCAGAGTTGTGGACTTAGGAAATATACGGGATGAAAAAAATCTCCGGAGCTCCGGTAAAATCAGCGGCGGCCGGCTGATTTTGTCCGGGTTTGGTGCACCCCCTCGGCCACGGGCTCCGCGGATGTCCGCTGAGTCGGTTCGGACCTCCATGTCCGAACGGCAGTAAGTTTACCAGAGTTGTGGACTTAGGAAATATACGGGATGAAAAAAATCTCTGGAGCTTTTGAAAAATCAGCGGCGGCCGGCTGATTTTGTCCGGGTTTGGTGCACCCTCTCGGCCACGGGCTCCGCGGAGGTCCGCTGGGTCGGTTCTGACTTCCGTGTCTGGACCTGCCGTAAGTCCCACGGACTGGTGGCCTTCAGATATATAAGAACACGGACTGATGGGCCATGGGGAGCGTGTGGACTTAGAGAAAAAACGAGAAAAAAATCTCTGGAGCTCCAGAAAATCAGCTGTGGCAGGCTGATTTTGTCCGGGTTTGGTGCACCCCCTCGGCCACGGGCTCCGCGGAGGTCCGCTGGGTCGGTTCTGACTTCCATGTCCGAACGGCAGTAAGTTTACCAGAGTTGTGGACTTAGGAAATATACGGGATGAAAAAAATCTCTGGAGCTTTTGAAAAATCAGCGGCGGCCGGCTGATTTTGTCCGGGTTTGGTGCACCCTCTCGGCCACGGGCTCCGCGGAGGTCCGCTGGGTCGGTTCTGACTTCCGTGTCTGGACCTGCCGTAAGTCCCACGGACTGGTGGCCTTCAGATATATAAGAACACGGACTGATGGGCCATGGGGAGCGTGTGGACTTAGAGAAAAAACGAGAAAAAAATCTCTTGAGCTCCAGAAAATCAGCTGTGGCAGGCTGATTTTGTCCGGGTTTGGTGCACCCCCTCGGCCACGGGCTCCGCGGAGGTCCGCTGGGTCGGTTCTGACTTCCATGTCCGAACGGCAGTAAGTTTACCAGAGTTGTGGACTTAGGAAATATACGGGATGAAAAAAATCTCTGGAGCTTTTGAAAAATCAGCGGCGGCCGGCTGATTTTGTCCGGGTTTGGTGCACCCTCTCGGCCACGGGCTCCGCGGAGGTCCGCTGGGTCGGTTCTGACTTCCGTGTCTGGACCTGCCGTAAGTCCCACGGACTGGTGGCCTTCAGATGTATAAGAACACGGACTGATGGGCCATGGGGAGCGTGTGGACTTAGAGAAAAAACGAGAAAAAAATCTCTTGAGCTCCAGAAAATCAGCTGTGGCAGGCTGATTTTGTCCGGGTTTGGTGCACCCCCTCGGCCACGGGCTCCGCGGAGGTCCGCTGGGTCGGTTCTGACTTCCATGTCCGAACGGCAGTAAGTTTACCAGAGTTGTGGACTTAGGAAATATACGGGATGAAAAAAATCTCTGGAGCTTTTGAAAAATCAGCGGCGGCCGGCTGATTTTGTCCGGGTTTGGTGCACCCTCTCGGCCACGGGCTCCGCGGAGGTCCGCTGGGTCGGTTCTGACTTCCGTGTCTGGACCTGCCGTAAGTCCCACGGACTGGTGGCCTTCAGATATATAAGAACACGGACTGATGGGCCATGGGGAGCGTGTGGACTTAGAGAAAAAACGAGAAAAAAATCTCTGGAGCTCCAGAAAATCAGCTGTGGCAGGCTGATTTTATCCGGGTTTGGTGCACCCTCTCGGCCACGGGCGCCGTGTAGGTCCGCTGAGTTGGTTCAGACTTCCGTGTCTGAACGGCCATAATTCCTATAGACTGGTGGCTTTCAGACCTATAAGAACACGGACTAGTAGGCTCTCTGGAGCTCCAGAAAATCAGCTGTGGCAGGCTGATTTTATCCGGGTTTGGTGCACCCTCTCGGCCACGGGCTCCGTGGAGGTCCGCTGGGTCGGTTCAGACTTCCATGTGTGGACTTAGAAAAAAAACGGGATAAAAAAATCTCTGGAGCTCCAGAAAATCAGCTGTGGCAGGCTGATTTTATCCGGGTTTGGTGCACCCTCTCGGCCACGGGCGCCGTGTAGGTCCGCTGAGTTGGTTCAGACTTCCGTGTCTGAACGGCCATAATTCCTATAGACTGGTGGCTTTCAGACCTATAAGAACACGGACTAGTAGGCTCTCTGGAGCTCCAGAAAATCAGCTGTGGCAGGCTGATTTTATCCGGGTTTGGTGCACCCTCTCGGCCACGGGCTCCGTGGAGGTCCGCTGGGTCGGTTCAGACTTCCATGTGTGGACTTAGAAAAAAAACAGGATAAAAAAATCTCTGGAGCTCCAGAAAATCAGCTGTGGCAGGCTGATTTTATCCGGGTTTGGTGCACCCTCTCGGCCACGGGCGCCGTGTAGGTCCGCTGAGTTGGTTCAGACTTCCGTGTCTGAACGGCCATAATTCCTATAGACTGGTGGCTTTCAGACCTATAAGAACACGGACTAGGAGGCTCTCCGGAGCTCCAGAAAATCAGCTGTGGCAGGCTGATTTTATCCGGGTTTGGTGCACCCTCTCGGCCACGGGCTCCGTGGATGTCCGCTGGGTCGGTTCAGACTTCCATGTGTGGACTTAGAAAAAATACGGGATAAAAAAATCTCTGGAGCTCCAGAAAATCAGCTGTGGCAGGCTGATTTTATCCGGGTTTGGTGCACCCTCTCGGCCAAGGGCGCCGTGTAGGTCCGATGAGTTGGTTCAGACTTCCGTGTCTGAACGGCCATAATTCCTATAGACTGGTGGCTTTCAGACCTATAAGAACACGGACTAGTAGGCTCTCTGGAGCTCCAGAAAATCAGCTGTGGCAGGCTGATTTTATCCGGGTTTGGTGCACCCTCTCGGCCACGGGCTCCGTGGAGGTCCGCTGGGTCGGTTCAGACTTCCATGTGTGGACTTAGAAAAAAAACGGGATAAAAAAATCTCTGGAGCTCCAGAAAATCAGCTGTGGCAGGCTGATTTTATCCGGGTTTGGTGCACCCTCTCGGCCACGGGCGCCGTGTAGGTCCGCTGAGTTGGTTCAGACTTCCGTGTCTGAACGGCCATAATTCCTATAGACTGGTGGCTTTCAGACCTATAAGAACACGGACTAGGAGGCTCTCCGGAGCTCCAGAAAATCAGCTGTGGCAGGCTGATTTTATCCGGGTTTGGTGCACCCTCTCGGCCACGGGCTCCGTGGATGTCCGCTGGGTCGGTTCAGACTTCCATGTGTGGACTTAGAAAAAATACGGGATAAAAAAATCTCTGGAGCTTTTGAAAAATCAGCTGTGGCAGGCTGATTTTATCCGGGTTTGGTGCACCCTCTCGGCCACGGGCTCCGTGTAGGTCCGCTGAGTTGGTTCAGACTTCCGTGTCTGAACGGCCATAATTCCTATAGACTGGTGGCTTTCAGACCTATAAGAACACGGACTAGGAGGCTCTCCGGAGCTCCAGAAAATCAGCTGTGGCAGGCTGATTTTATCCGGGTTTGGTGCACCCTCTCGGCCACGGGCTCCGTGGATGTCCGCTGGGTCGGTTCAGACTTCCATGTGTGGACTTAGAAAAAATACGGGATAAAAAAATCTCTGGAGCTTTTGAAAAATCAGCTGTGGCAGGCTGATTTTATCCGGGTTTGGTGCACCCTCTCGGCCACGGGCTCCGTGTAGGTCCGCTGAGTTGGTTCAGACTTCCGTGTCTGAACGGCCATAATTCCCATAGACTGGTGGCTTTCAGACCTATAAGAACACGGACTAGGAGGCTCTCCGGAGCTCCAGAAAATCAGCTGTGGCAGGCTGATTTTATCCGGGTTTGGTGCACCCTCTCGGCCACGGGCTCCGTGGATGTCCGCTGGGTCGGTTCAGACTTCCATGTGTGGACTTAGAAAAAATACGGGATAAAAAATCTCTGGAGCTTTTGAAAAATCAGCTGTGGCAGGCTGATTTTATCCGGGTTTGGTGCACCCTCTCGGCCACGGGCGCCGTGTAGGTCCGCTGAGTTGGTTCAGACTTCCGTGTCTGAACGGCCATAATTCCCATAGACTGGTGGCTTTCAGACCTATAAGAACACGGACTAGGAGGCTCTCCGGAGCTCCAGAAAATCAGCTGTGGCAGGCTGATTTTATCCGGGTTTGGTGCACCCTCTCGGCCACGGGCTCCGTGGATGTCCGCTGGGTCGGTTCAGACTTCCATGTGTGGACTTAGAAAAAATACGGGATAAAAAAATCTCTGGAGCTTTTGAAAAATCAGCTGTGGCAGGCTGATTTTATCCGGGTTTGGTGCACCCTCTCGGCCACGGGCGCCGTGTAGGTCCGCTGAGTTGGTTCAGACTTCCGTGTCTGAACGGCCATAAGTCCTATAGACTGGTGGCTTTCAGACCTATAAGAACACGGACTAGGAGGCTCTCCGGAGCCACTGAAAAATCAGCTGCGTTTGGCTCAAACCAGCCGGCAGGTGGTCACCTGAGCGGACTGGGCGCTGATGAGCACCCCCGATGGCATCCCAAAGAACCGTGTCTGAACGGCCATAAGTCCTATAGACTGGTGGCTTTCAGACCTATAAGAACACGGACTAGGAGGCTCTCCGGAGCCACTGAAAAATCAGCTGCGTTTGGCTCAGACCAGCCGACAGGTGGTATCCTGAGCGGACTGGGCGCTGATGAGCACCCCCGATGGCATCCCAAAGAACCGTGTCTGAACGGCCATAAGTCCTATAGACTGGTGGCTTTCAGACCTATAAGAACACGGACTTGGAGGCTCTCCGGAGCCTCCTAAAAATCAGCTGCGCTTGGCCCAAACCAGCCGGCAGGTGGTCACCTGAGCGGACTGGGCGCTGATGAGCACCCCCGATGGCATCCCAAAGAACCGTGTCTGAACGGCCATAAGTCCTATAGACTGGTGGCTTTCAGACCTATAAGAACACGGACTAGGAGGCTCTCCGGAGCCACTGAAAAATCAGCTGCG
>NW_026622641.1:0-82500 GCF_015846415.1 Triplophysa dalaica | reverse complement strand
TCTCTGGTAGGGGACTGATGTTCGGACCATCCGGAAGAGGGCTGAGGCGCCTGGGATTTACGGCGATGGACGTGATGGACCTATGCTTATGCGCAGTGCAGGGATCACTGAAGACGTACGACATGTATATGAGAGGTAATTGAGGATACACGCACTATGACACTGTTCACCTGAACGGCGAGATTCACCTTCAAAATCGACCCATACGCGCTTTGAAAAGGCAGCGCCTCAACTGAACGCAACTTCAGTTGATAACAAGAAATAAGTAGCCAAATGCCTCGTCATCTAATTAGTGACGCGCATGAATGGATGAACGAGATTCCCACTGTCCCTACCTGCTATCTAGCGAAACCACAGCCAAGGGAACGGGCTTGGCGGAATCAGCAGGGAAAGAAGACCCTGTTGAGCTTGACTCTAGTCTGGCACCGTGAAGAGACATGAGGGGTGTAGGATAAGTGGGAGGCCCGGCCTCGTGCTGGTGCCGACGGTGAAATACCACTACTCTTATCGTTTCCTCACTCACCCGGTGAGGCGGGGAGGCGAGCCCCCCGCGGGCTCTCGCTTCTGGCGTCAAGCCCTCGGCCCCTCGCGGGCCGCGGCGCAACCCGCCCCGGGGACAGTGGCAGGTGGGGAGTTTGACTGGGGCGGTACACCTGTCAAACAATAACGCAGGTGTCCTAAGGCGAGCTCAGGGAGGACGGAAACCTCCCGCGGAGCAGAAGGGCAAAGCTCGCTTGATCTTGATTTTCAGTATGAGTACGGACCGCGAAAGCGGGGCCTCACGATCCTTCTGGCATTTTGGGTTTTAAGCAGGAGGTGTCAGAAAAGTTACCACCGGGATAACTGGCTTGTGGCGGCCAAGCGTTCACAGCGACGTCGCTTTTTGATCCTTCGATGTCGGCTCTTCCTATCATTGCGAAGCAGAATTCGCCAAGCGTTGGATTGTTCACCCACTAACAGGGAACGTGAGCTGGGTTTAGACCGTCGTGAGACAGGTTAGTTTTACCCTACTGATGCCGTGTTGTTGCGACAGTAATCCTGCTCAGTACGAGAGGAACCGCAGGTTCAGACATTTGGTTCGTGCGCTTGGCTGAGGAGCCACTGGCGCGAGGCTACCGTCTGCGGGATTACGACTGAACGCCTCTAAGTCGGAATCCCTCCTGAAGGCAGCGATACCGCAGCGCCGCGGGAAGCTCGATAGGCCACGGATAGCCGGGGGCCCGTCCCCCGGCGGAGAGCCTGACGCGACCGGACCGGGGAGAGGCCCGACACGCGCCCTCCCTCTTCCGACACGCACCGCAAGTTTGTGAGAGACCCGGTGCCAAATGACTAGTAGACGACCTGATTCTGGGCCGGGGTGTCGTGAGTGGCAGAGCAGCTCCTCGCTGCGATCCATTGAAAGTCATCCCCGGGTCCAACCTTTTGTCGGGGGAGTCCTCGACCCTCCACCCTCCCCACCCCCGGGGGAGCGGTGGAGCGGGAGACCCAGTGGGTGTACCAGCCGCGGCGGCGCGCGCTGGCCCAAGGCATAGTCCCGTCGGCCGGGCCGAAGACAGAGCGAGTCCCCTCGGCCGGACCCGTACCAGAGTGAGCACCCTCGGCCGGACCCGTACCAGAGTGAGCACCCTCGGCTTGACCCGAGACAGAGTGAGTCCCCGCGGCTTGACCCGAGACAGAGTGAGCACCCTCGGATTGACCCGAGACAGAGTGAGTCCCCTCGGGTTGACCAGCCGAGGGGGAGACGCCGTGCCGCAAAAAACCTAAGTCCTCACGGGTTGACCAGCCGAGGGGAAAATGCCGTGCCGAAAAAAACCTAAGTCCTTTCGGGTTGACCAGCTGTTTGGTCGTCCGGAGGGCGCGGGCTGAGGTGCTTAGCCCGGAGGGGGGTGCTTAAGTCCGGGCCCACAGGGACCAGACGGTGCGCCAGGTACCTGGCCCTAAGCCTAAGTCCGCGGAGGAGGCGAGGCCGGGCCTGGGTGCACTAGACCCGGGGTGAGGTCGGGAGAGGGCCGCCCGGAGCTCGGAGCGTTCCGGCTACCGGGAGCTCTGTCTCCGCGAGGCCGGGTCTCGGAGACTCGAGGCCGGCGTCGTCGTGGAGGCCGGGCGGAGACCTCTCTGGACCGGAGATCCGTGCCCGCGAAGACGGCAGTCCCTCCCCGGGAAAGGCGCTCGCTTCACGGACGCTAAGTCTTGGGCGTCCCGCCGGGGACATTCGAGCGTGAATACCTCCGGCTACGGGCGTCGCAGCGGGACGAGGGATGTGTCGTCGGAGAGGTCTCCCTCGGGCCTTTCGAAAGAACCGCGTCTCGCCTCTCCGCGCACTTCCGTCGCGGAGATACGGACCGGTGAATGTGTGTTTTTCGATCCGAGAAAAGCGCCTCTTCCTCGGCGTCCGCCCGGTGCGTTCCGGCGTCGATAGCTCCGGCCGCCTGGTGTCTATGGAAAGGTCTGGCCGCGGGCTTTCCAACGAGCTGTGTATCGAGCCTTAGACTCTAGGGGTTCGGGAGATACGATTTTTCAAACCCCCGAGCTACCGGGAGCCCTAGCTCCGGCTCCCGGGGTCGCAGCGACTCGGGGCCGGCGGCGTTCGAAAGGTCTGGCCGCGGCCTTTCCAACGAGCTGTGACTCGTTTCTCTAGGTAATTCACGACCGGAGATATGGACCGGTGAATGTGGGTTTTTCCATCCGAAAAAAGCGCTCCGTCCTCGGCTTGGCTTGCGAGGACGCCTCCCTCATCAACTTCTTCCAGGAAAGTCTCGAGTAGAGACCCGTGGCCGGCGGCGTTCGAAAGGTCTGGCCGCGGCCATTCCAACGAGCTGTGTCTCGAGTCTCTGGGCTTTCGGGGTCGGGAGATAGGATTTTTTAACCCCCGGAGCTACCGGGAGCCCTAGCTCCGGCTCCCGGGGTCGCAGCGACTCGAGGCCGGCGGCGTTCGAAAGGTCTGGCCGCGGCCTTTCCAACGAGCTGTGACTCGTTTCTCTAGGTAATTCACGACCGGAGATATGGACCGGTGAATGTGGGTTTTTCCATCCGAAAAAAGCGCTCCGTCCTCGGCTTGGCTTGCGAGGACGCCTCCCTCATCAACTTCTTCCAGGAAAGTCTCGAGTAGAGACCCGTGGCCGGCGGTGTTCGAAAGGCCTGGCCGCGGGCTTTCCAGCGGGCCTACCCGCGTCTCTCTGCGCCGTTCCTACGCCGAATTACGGCCATTTCTTTTTAAAATTGCGCCGTCTGGCGGACAAATTTTATAACTTTGCGTAGGAACGTCCTAGAGAGACGAGACCGGTGTCATTCGAAAGGTCTCTGGGCCTTAGGGTTCGGGAGATACGATTTTTCAAACCCCGGAGCTACCGGGAGCCCTAGCTCCGGCTCTCGGGGTCGCAGCGACTCGGGTTCGGGAGATAGGGTCTTTCAAAGCAAACGGCCACGGGGGTCCGAGCTCCGGCTTCCGGGAGCCCGTGCACCGGCTCCCGGGCACGCAGAGACTTCGGGCCGGTGTCTTTCGAAAGCCACGGTCGAGACCTATCCAACGAGACTCGAGTCGAGCCCGAAAGTCTCGGGGATCGGGAGTTATGATTTTTCAAACCCGCCGGGGTACCGGGAGCCCTAGCTCCGGCTCCCGGGGTCGCAGCGACTCGAGGCCGGCGTCATTCGAAAGGTCTTTCTGAGGCCTTTCCAACGAGCCGTGCCTCGAGCCGCTGGGCCGTCGGGTTCGGGAGCTACGATTTTTCAAAAAATCGGCCACGGGAGCCCGAGATCCGGCTACCGGGAGCCCGTGCACCGGCTCCCGGGCACGCAGAGACGTCGGGCCGGTGTCTTTCGAAAGCCACGGTCGAGACCTGTCCAACGAGACCCGAGTCGAGCCCGAATGTCTCGGGGATCGGGAGATATGATTTTTCAAAGCAAACGGCTACCGGGAGCCCGTGCACCGGCTCCCGGGCACGCAGAGACTTCTGGCCGGTCTCGCTGGAGAGCCACGGCGGAGACATCTCCAGCGAGCCGTGTCTCGGGAGCTATGCTTTAAAAAACCCTCACGCTTCGGGACTTAGGAAAAAAGTGGAAAAAAGCGGAGCTTTTAAAAAATCAGCGGCGGCCGGCCGATTTTGTCCGGGTTTGGTGCACCCTCTCGGCCACGGGCTCCGTGGAGGTCCGCTGGGTCGGTTCAGACTTCCATGTCCGAACGGCAGTAAGTTTACCAGAGTTGTGGACTTAGGAAATATACGAGATGAAAAAAATCTCTGGAGCTTTTGAAAAATCAGCTGTGGCAGGCTGATTTTGTCCGGGTTTGTTGCACCCTCTCGGCCACGGGCTCCGCGGAGGTCCGCTGGGTCGGTTCTGACTTCCGTGTCTGGACCTGCCGTAAGTCCCACGGACTGGTGGCCTTCAGATATATAAGAACACGGACTGATGGGCCATGGGGAGCGTGTGGACTTAGAGAAAAAACGAGAAAAAACTCTCTGGAGCTCCAGAAAATCAGCTGTGGCAGGCTGATTTTATCCGGGTTTGGTGCACCCTCTCGGCCACGGGCTCCGCGGAGGTCCGCTGGGTCGGTTCAGACTTCCATGTGTGGACTTAGAAAAAATACGGGAGAAAAAAATCTCTGGAGCTCCAGAAAATCAGCTGTGGCAGGCTGATTTTATCCGGGTTTGGTGCACCCTCTCGGCCACGGGCTCCGTGTAGGTCCGCTGAGTTGGTTCAGACTTCCGTGTCTGAACGGCCATAATTCCCATAGACTGGTGGCTTTCAGACCTATAAGAACACGGACTAGGAGGCTCTCTGGAGCTCCAGAAAATCAGCTGTGGCAGGCTGATTTTATCCGGGTTTGGTGCACCCTCTCGGCCACGGGCTCCGCGGAGGTCCGCTGGGTCGGTTCAGACTTCCATGTGTGGACTTAGAAAAAATACGGGAGAAAAAAATCTCTGGAGCTCCAGAAAATCAGCTGTGGCAGGCTGATTTTATCCGGGTTTGGTGCACCCTCTCGGCCACGGGCTCCGTGTAGGTCCGCTGAGTTGGTTCAGACTTCCGTGTCTGAACGGCCATAATTCCCATAGACTGGTGGCTTTCAGACCTATAAGAACACGGACTAGGAGGCTCTCTGGAGCTCCAGAAAATCAGCTGTGGCAGGCTGATTTTATCCGGGTTTGGTGCACCCTCTCGGCCACGGGCTCCGCGGAGGTCCGCTGGGTCGGTTCAGACTTCCATGTGTGGACTTAGAAAAAATACGGGAGAAAAAAATCTCTGGAGCTCCAGAAAATCAGCTGTGGCAGGCTGATTTTATCCGGGTTTGGTGCACCCTCTCGGCCACGGGCGCCGTGTAGGTCCGCTGAGTTGGTTCAGACTTCCGTGTCTGAACGGCCATAATTCCCACAGACTGGTGGCTTTCAGACCTATAAGAACACGGACTAGGAGGCTTTCCGGAGCCACTGAAAAATCAGCTGCGTTTGGCTCAGACCAGCCGACAGGTGGTCACCTGAGCGGACTGGGCGCTGATGAGCACCCCCGATGGCATCCCAAAGAACCGTGTCTGAACGGCCATAAGTCCTATAGACTGGTGGCTTTCAGACCTATAAGAACACGGACTTGGAGGCTCTCCGGAGCCTCCTAAAAATCAGCTGCGCTTGACTCAAACCAGCCGGCAGGTGGTCACCTGAGCGGACTGGGCGCTGATGAGCATCCCCGATGGCATCCCAAAGAACCGTGTCTGAACGGCCATAAGTCCTATAGACTGGTGGCTTTCAGACCTATAAGAACACGGACTTGGAGGCTCTCCGGAGCCTCCTAAAAATCAGCTGCGCTTGACTCAAACCAGCCGGCAGGTGGTCACCTGAGCGGACTGGGCGCTGATGAGCACCCCCGATGGCATCCCAAAGAACCGTGTCTGAACGGCCATAAGTCCCACGGACTGGTGGCTTTCAGACCTATAAGAACACGGACTTGGAGGCTCTCCGGAGCTACTGAAAAATCAGCTGCGCTTGGTTCTTTTGCAGCTGTCAGGTGGCAACCTGTACGGACTCGCGGGCGGACTCGCTCCGCCGTGAGAATCCGACGAACCGTGTCTGAACTGCCATAAGTCCCACGGACTGGTGGCTTTCAGACCTATAAGAACACGGACTCCACCGGAGGCCCCCCTAGCCACCCGAAAGTCCACGGGTCAACGGCCGGGGTTAAACAAGGTCTTCGGACCAGGCACACCTGGTAGATTGGAAAACCACGAGCGCCAGGGGCAGGCCCCTGCCCGGTCCTCGCGACCGTCATGGGCAGTCGGTTCCTCCCCGATCAGCGCTTCGGCCTCCAGGGGAGCCCCGCGGGGCTCGCCCGAAACCCCTCCCTGGGAGACTCAGACGACCGGTCATCACAGAGCGTCCGCCACCGGCGGCCGTGCGGCGGGCGGCGGCCTGAGGGGGGAGACCCACCTCGGCGCTTTCGTCTGACCCCGGCCCCGCGAAACACCTTTCTGCGTTACGGCCCCCACAGGCCCACCCCTCCTTGCCGAAGCCTCCCGGAGGCTACCTGGTTGATCCTGCCAGTAACATATGCTTGTCTCAAAGATTAAGCCATGCAGGTCTAAGTGCACACGGCCGGTACAGTGAAACTGCGAATGGCTCATTAAATCAGTTATGGTTCCTTTGATCGCTCCCAGTTACTTGGATAACTGTGGTAATTCCAGAGCTAATACATGCAAACGAGCGTTGACCCGGGCCTCCTCGCGGGGGCCCAGGGGATACGTTCATTTATCAGCCCCAAAACCCAACCGGGTCTGCCGTCCTCGGGCGGTGGCCCGGTCTCTTTGGTGACTCAAGATAACCTCGGGCCGATCGCGTGCCCTCGCGGCGGCGACGACTCATTCGAATGTCTGACCTATCAACTTTCGATGGTACTCTAGGCGCCTACCATGGTGACCACAGGTGACGGGGAATCGGGGTTCGATTCCGGAGAGGGAGCCTGAGAAACGGCTACCACATCCAAGGAAGGCAGCAGGCGCGCAATTCAGCCGGACTTGGAGGAGTCTTGCTTAGATGATTTTGAGGAGAGGATGTGGTGACGCCGCTGAGCCCGCAGCGAGTCCATCGATCTCTCTTTTGAGAACCCACTTGCCAGAGAGCGGCGTCGGCGATAACTTCAAAGAACCGTATCGTTAAATGGTCGGTTGAGGCTGAGAGCGATGGCGCGGAACAGATTCCAATCCTCGAAGTCTGTAGGCACGCACAACTCAGCCGGACTTGGAGGAGTCTTGCTTAGATGGCTTTGGGGATGTGCCGTTGCCGCTGAGCCTGTCGCGAGCCCATCGATCTCTCTTTTGAAAACCCACTTGCCAGAGAGCGGCGTCGGAGATAACTTCAAAGAACCGTATCGTTAAATGGTCGGTTGAGGCTGAGAGCGATGGCGCGGAACGGAAGTCGGTCCCCGAAGTCTGTAGGCATGCAACTCAATCGCAGTTTGATCTGCTGGGGCGATCTTTGAGATGGCTATGTAGTCAAGAAGAAACGCTCTAGCAACAGGCCTACCGTGATAGTGCCGTGCCAATACAGAGCAAGAGGTCTGGAGGGGCCTAGGTTTCCATCTGCCCTCTATCTCCTGAACCGCGAGAGGTGACACTCTATGACCGGGTCAGGTTGTTCAATAAATAACTGTCTGGATACAGGCGGTTTTGCTTTGGCAGACGCTTCTATCCAATGATTGTTGGTGGAAACCCATCCCAGATAGTAGGTCGCCCGGTTAAAAAAGCTACTATGGAGAAGCGTAGGGGTTGCGCGACTTCATTAGAGCCAGACCCCCTCCGTGCCCCCCTGGCCAGGGTACACGGTGCTGACGGTGGCCAAGGTGTAAACGACTCTGGAATTGACGGACGACTAAGAGAGTGCTCTGTGGTTCTCACGCACGTTAGGGAGAGTGACATCGCGATGATGGGAACCCAGGCCACTCATAACGACCAACCCGGAACAAGTAGTGATGCTCGAGAAGCCGCTGCGACAGTGCAAACTGTCGACGAGGGGGAGAATGATTCTGCCATGGTCATTGCTCCGGCAGCCCAGGTTACAGCAACTGGGCTGGTGATCCGAATGCCTTACGAGGCACACAGGTGCGCACTATGTGGAGTATCGATGGGGACACTGGTACAACTGAGGAGGCATACCAAAGTAGTGCATAGCGGTGTCTTGGTAAGATATATGTGTATCTCGTGCGGGAAAACGGCCCCTAACCATCATGCGATCGCTTGCCACGTCCCTAAATGCAGGGGCCATCAGGCGGCGAGGCCCCCGGGCCCCGTCCAATGTGAAGCTTGCGATGCCACGTTCGGTACCAAGAGGGGCCTTAGTATCCACGAGATGCACGTCCACCCTGCTGTGCGCAACCGAAAACGGATTGCGTCGCTGACAGCGACACTTGGCCCCATTGGGGTGGCGGTGGAGGTAGGAACTACGCGGGCCTCGTTGGTATGTGACCCGGACGCTTCGACTAGTTCGAAGCGAAGGCGAGTAGATGTCTCTATGGATGGTGGAGTTATGCCGCTCGAGCCTGTTGCGAGTTCGTCGGTCCCTCACACAACAACCTCCCGGTCAGAGAGCGGGCTCAAGGTACGCCTCCGAGAGCTCGTTCGTGAAATGATCGATGCGTTGGAGGGCGACGACGCGGACAACATCCCAGTCCTAAAAGCTTGGTTGGAAGGCAGCGACCAGTTACCTGTATGGTCGAGGCAGCAACCTCCTCACTGCTTCAGGGGTTGACTCCTAATGCAAGAAATGGCTCCGCACCCTCTCGCCGCAAAAGAGGTCGTGTTCCCCATAGTGTTCTGCGTAGACGGCGTAAGGGCCAGCTTCGGAAGGAAGTCTACAGCAGGTGTCAACACTTGTATCAAACTGACCCAGCCCGCCTGGCGGGGGAGATCCTGGATGGAGCGGTTCCGATGAGGTGCCAGATCCCCCTGCACTCGGTATTCAGGGCGTACAAGAACAAGTGGGAAGAAAAACCATCTTTCCGCGGGCTGGGTCACTTCAGGGCGGGGGAACACGCGGATAACGATCTCCTGGCTGGGCTCATTTCGGAAGAGGAGGTGCTGCTCTGCCTTCGACAAGTGGTGAAGAATTCCGCCCCGGGTCCGGATGGTATCGGTAAGCAGGATTTGCTTGAATGGGACCCTGAGGGTGAGGCCCTCACACGTATGTTCAACATGTGGTGGGTCACTGGAATCATTCCTACACGCCTGAAGTGTTGTCGAACGATACTGCTACCCAAATCAGTAGATCCTAGGCTGGCGAGGGAGATCGGAAACTGGAGGCCGATCACCATTGGATCAATGATTTTACGGGTATTCACTAGGATCCTGTCGAAGCGACTGGCTCCGGCCTGTCCGCTCCACCCTAGTCAGAGGGGGTTTCGTCCCAACCCCGGATGTTCTGAAAACATCGAGGTCCTCCGGGGCCTGATCCGTCACTGCAAGACCGAGTGTAGCAGCCCACTCGCAGTGGTATCGATTGACTTCGCTCAGGCTTTCGACTCGGTTTCCCATGAGCATCTGCTCGCAGCGCTCGGAATGATAAAGGTGGACCTACACATGGTAGAGATGATCCAGCAACTCTACACGGACAGCGTGACGCGTGTCACGGTCAGAGGTGGTGTCACTCCGAGTATAGTATTGAGGGTAGGTGTAAAGCAAGGTGATTCCTTATCCCCGCTACTTTTCAACCTAGCCATGGATCCTCTCATCCATGAAGTCGAAAGAGGTGGTAACGGGTATCGTTTCGAAGGTCATTCGGTGTCGAGTCTGGCGTTCGCCGATGACCTCGTGCTGGTAAGCGGGTCCTGGACGGGAATGGCAAATCATCTGAAGGTATTGGACTCCTTTTGTCAAGTGACTGGCCTTAAAGTCAATCTGAGGAAATGCTTCGGCTTCCTCGTCCGGGCTTGCAAGGGCGCATACACGATCAATGACTGTCCCCCATGGGTTCTGGGGGGTACGGCCCTGCAACTGTCAGGCCTCGAGGAATCTTTCAGGTACCTCGGGGCCCAATGCAATCCTTGGGTTGGGATTGTTAAGCCGGATCAGGCCAGTATTCTTGACAAGTGGGTGAGACGTCTGGCGGCGTCTCCACTCAAACCATCCCAGAAAGTGACACTGCTGAACCGGCACGCGATACCCCGACTCCACTACCTGGCCGATCATGCCGAGCTCGGATGGCCGCTCTAAACCGCTTGGACGGGATCATCAAGGGCGCCGTGAAGGAATGGTTGCACCTTCCACGGTCAACTTGTGATGGGTTATTATATGCAAGGAACCGGGATGGTGGCCTGGGGATCTGCAAACTCGCCCGACAAGCCCCGGCGAATCAAGCGAGGAGATGGTTACGGTTGTCTATATCCTCAAATGAAGTGGTGAAAGCGTTGGCTACCAGCGACTGGGCGAAGGATCATTTCAGGCAATTGTGGCGGAGGGCAGGGGGGGGCGATGATGAGATTCCACAGTTGGGACTGTGGAATGAGAACGCAAATGGAGACGAGCCCTGCCCGCTGATGCCTGCCTGCCCTTGGCCGTGTGATTGGAGGGCCGATGAATTCCGTAGGTGGACAGAGCTGCCTGTTCAGGGCAGGGGAATTGCCAAATTTAAAGGTTGCGTGGCAAGTAACAATTGGCTGAGAATGCACAAGGGCTTCACCGAGCGCTGCTTCATTGCGGCGCTGCAGGTGAGAGCGAACGTGTGCGCCACAGCGGAATCTATAGTCCGAGGAAGGCCCAAGACAACAACAGCCTCATGCAGACTCTGTTCGGCGCGGTTGGAATCGGTTTCTCACATTCTCGGACAGTGTCCCCGAATGCAATCTATGCGGATATTGAGGCACCACAAGATCTGTCGTCTCCTGGCGACCGAGGCTGAAGGCCTGGGATGGGAGGTCCGCCGGGAATGGCCGTTCGAGACTGCTGGCGGAGAGTCACGACGGCTGGACTTGGTGCTCATTCGAGGTTCGGAAGCTCTGGTCATTGATGCCACGGTGCGATTCGATTCTGACCCGAACACGCTCCGTGGTGCGGCAAATGAAAAGGTTCGCTACTACAGCCCCCATAAAAAGTTAATCGCCCGGACGCTGGGAGTGAGGGAACTGCAGATCTTTGGGTTCCCCTTGGGGGCCCGGGGTCTGTGGTACCGTGCCAACGAGCAGGTCTTGGAAGCTCTGGGTATGGGACGTCCCAGGGCGAGATCGTTCGCAAAGCTGGCTTGTAGGAGAGTTCTTCTCTACTCGCTGGACATCTTGCGGGCTTTCTCCAAAATGTGCGCACAGCAGCCATGACGTGGAGGTAATGGACGGTGACGGACGATGCAGTGTAACGTAAGTCATCACGAGGCGCTAAGAGGGGTCACACCAACCCCAGGCCTCTTTCCGAGATTGGGGGCCCGCCCCTGATCAGGGCCATGTGGTGAACGGCTCGGTAGTAGATATGGTTTCTCCTTTGCGTCTTCCGGTTCGGGATTCCTACTTCCTGTAATGGGGAGGTGGACTCGGGGCGGTCGGCGTGAGTACGGAGGAATCTTGCCTCTGATATGGTTTCTCCTTTGCGTCTTCCGGTTCGGGATTCCTACTTCCTGTAGTGGGGAGGTGGACTCGGGGCGGTCGACGTGAGGACGGGGGAATCTTGCCTCTAACTGCGGGGCGGTGGGAAGGGGTGTCCCCCTTCTGTTCCTCCCGGTCCGGCTCTCCTCCTTGTTGACGGGGGGGGGGGGGTCGGGGCGGGTCGGGCACCTCGGGGGGCGCCTCGGACCGCCGTTTCCTGTGGGGCCGGTCGGACACTTGGTCATTCTACTCCGCTGTCAACAGGTGGGGACCTGGCTCTCCGGAGCGGAAATAGACAAGAGTGGGTGGCCGAGGTCCGGCCGGTTGAAACAGCCTCTGAACAAGCCGGTTCAAACAACAGCCTTCTAGATACAGGGCGATGTGACTGACCAAAGTGGCTGTGGTTTCTCTCCTAGGGCGCGGGAGCGGAGTCGCAGCGGCAGAGGTTAAGTCCAAGACGGTATCGGACGACTTGGGACGGTGGGACCTCGTAATGATTATAACTACGGAGCGGGCTCAAATATGCGCCGGTAAAACGGTGGCAGGAGATGAATCAGGAGCCGAGCTCTTGCCGCAACAAGACATTCATGCGCAATCCACTAGACGTTGACTTGTAAGTATCGATCTGGAATAGCATTTTACACTAAAGTAGTATGGGTGATGGCCACCCATGTACAACAGTGCCAGAAAGGGAGGACCCCTCGCCGCCGTCCAGGTACGGCGGGGAGCTGTCGGCTTGTCCTCTCATAAACCTAGCCAAATGCCTCGTCATCTAATTAGTGACGCGCATGAATGGATGAACGAGATTCCCACTGTCCCTACCTGCTATCTAGCGAAACCACAGCCAAGGGAACGGGCTTGGCGGAATCAGCGGGGAAAGAAGACCCTGTTGAGCTTGACTCTAGTCTGGCACCGTGAAGAGACATGAGGGGTGTAGGATAAGTGGGAGGCCCGGCCTCGTGCTGGTGCCGACGGTGAAATACCACTACTCTTATCGTTTCCTCACTCACCCGGTGAGGCGGGGAGGCGAGCCCCCCGCGGGCTCTCGCTTCTGGCGTCAAGCCCTCGGCCCCTCGCGGGCAGGTGGGGAGTTTGACTTACTCCCTTCGCTCGTGTCTGTCACGTCCTGTTTCTCTCCCCCGAACGCTCCGTTTAGATCCTCTCAGCCGTGCTTTTATATCCATTCTAACAGGCCCGTCCTAATCGCCGACTAGTCGAACTCTAATTGGATGCAGCTGCCGCAATTTCCCTTTATTTACTTTATTTAAATGGGTACACATTTGCTATTAAACACACGCTGTCATTTTTTGTTCCGCCTTCGGCACCCGGTGACACAGGCGATCTTGTACGAGCTGCGTGCACTCAGGGAGACTTTCCTGGACCCACCGATGGTGAGTGATCTCGATATGTGCGGCACATCTTGTTGATCATTTGCTCATAACAGAAGTGTAGTGTCACTCAGTTTGTCAAAGTTCTTTACAGTGTCAATCGTTTCATCAAGCTTCACAGTGTCATTTGGTGTAGTTCAATTAAGGGTAACATTGACCAGTTGTTTGCTATTCATGTCAGCAAATCTGGTTCTCTCTAAGATAGTAGTTATTTTCTGTTGTTGGAATAGTTATTCGATGTGGTCGGGAAGACTTGTCAAGATGCTTGGGTCCTTTGCGTTGCGTCACCCTATGCATACCAAGGGACCCACACTCGAACTGGACAAGATGAAAACCGTCTGGACGATGCTGTCTTCAGATTTGACACTCACTGGCGCCACCACTTGCTGCTATTTAGATCAGGTTCTGCAGCTCACTTGGTTGGCAACTTCTCATAATTCAGGAAGATACAATGACAAATACACATATGTGCACCAGATGCACTTACATAACAGTTTTGATTATATCAATAACATAATAAATTAAAATTACCTGTTATATGTTTTAGATTCAAAAACAATAAATAAAACAAAATAAAATACACACATGTGCACCAAGTGCACTCGCATAATAGTGTTTGATTATAGAGCACTAATGATTAGCTGAAACATCAAACATTGAAACCCTAACCCTAACCCTAACCCTAACCGTGTTGATGTCAAAATAATAAAAAGTTAAACAAAAATCAATCTAACTACTTGCCTAACAATGTCTAAGGTAATATCTAAAACTATTCCCACGTATGATTATACAATTCTAAGATCTTCTCCCTTGCTGTCCAAAAAACAATGAGTAATTCATGGGACACTTGTCTTTCTCATCATATTCCTCTTATTTGCTTATAACAGCTAACATATTCAGCATGTTTTCTTCATTATTGTAATACTCACTTAATTCCGTTCTCAACATCAGCTTTTTGCCTGTAGCTTTCACCACCATAGCTCTTATAACTGGTAAAAGACAGCAAAATACTACAGAAAATATAGTAAACCCTATTGCTGCAAAAACTCCTATCTTAATTGGCCATGAAGTTCATGATGCAAAGAAGTCCAGCCATGTTCCAATTTCTTTGTCTTAGCCATCATTGGCTGTTATTTAGTTTCTTAAGTTTCTCAATTTTTCCATAGCTTTTGTGAACGACCCATCAGGGGCAGTGTTCTTTAAAATGTATGTACAACAGTCCTCTTCAAACATTATGCACACGCCTCCTTTTTCTGCTAAAAGCCAATTCAGTGCTTGTCTATTTTGCCAGGCCATTTTACTTGTTGGTGCCAAGCAGTGTTGGTCTTAAATTCTTATCCCCACATATTCAAAATGAATCTGCTCTGGGCACACCCTGCTTTTCATATGGTACAATTATTTGATATGCTAATGTTTGATTCTCACACTTTGACATACTTATGATTTTTAAATTGTCAGTTATTGTGGCTGAGGCAAACCTGTTATTCAAATATCTTGCTGTTCGTTTTTCAGCAAACAATTCTCTATTAAGATGCCAAATCGTTACACAATTTCCTGGGAACATGCCCATCTGTGCCTCATTAGATTTACTTATTACTTATTTTATTCAACATTTATTTATCCAGAAATCATTTAATTGAAATTTAGAATCTTTTAAAATCACATATGGTACACAAATGGTTAAGTTTCATTTTCTGCAATTTGTCGCCAATATGATTGGTTTTGCCTTCTCACTTAAATGTTAGTTGTTAACTCTATAAGGATAGCTAAGTATAGTTTAATGTTATGACAACCGATTGTTTCATATTCATTTATTATTTACATATTTTATATGCATTTTTCCAATTGATCTAAAGATATTGCCTCTTTCTAACCGTTAGTGATTAGTTCTGCTGTTTAGGGGAATATAAAATATATATATCAGGAACATGATATCAATTTAAAACTAACTAAAGTAAGTCACTTAAAAATGTTCACAATTTCTTTTGTTTATATCATTTATAATGATTATAGTATGCTATATCTAAACCATAAATGTGCTCATATTGAATTTATCCATACTCTAGATGCCTTTAAACGTACAGTAATACTGAGTGGCTAATTGTATATTCTTTTCTGTTTCTATGAAAACTGATCTTGCTGTGGACAGCAATAGAAAGTGTTCTTCAATGCTGTCACTGTTATCGACACAGTGTATAAAACTATTTAAAATAAAAATTATTTATTGTTTAAAGTCAAACGGCGCTAAACTTTAGTGACCCAGTCTATTGTTTAGAACTACATTAAACACTTTCAACAAATCTGACTCAAAACTGCCCAAAGATGATTTAATCAGCAGTTGGACACTTTTGCCTGACTGGACAGTCAATTCAAAGACAGCAGATCTTGGAGCTGTGAGGCAAAAGAATAACAGATAGCACTCACTTTATCAACAAAAATTTAATACATTTCTCACAGAGCTCAGCTGACGAATCCCTAAAAAACTGGAACTTTGGATAAATTACTCAATCTATTGTTAAAAATAAAATCCTAGATCTATGAAAGCATAGAGATCAGGTCAAAAAAATATTTTTTAATTTTATTAAAAATTTGATAAAAAAGTCTTGACGTGAAACATGACGTCCCAATATTTAACAAATCCTTTATCACTCAATGAATTAGATCAAATCTACTCACTGTGAAATGTGTCCATTTACTGTATTAGATTCATCATGAATGGCCGTGGGTTACTGTCTTTAATACTAGGTCAGTTCCCAACAGCATGTGTCAGTTTGGTGGTGTCCACTTGACAGTTGTGAAGCTGATTATTAGTAAAGCTGACTCAATTGGTCATGCAATCGTTCCAAAAAATGTCCTTCATAAGAGCCTCTTAAATAACATAATTATCATTAGTCTCCCTGTTTAATACAGTGTCAAGTTTTTAAGTTTATTGGTTTACATATGATGGTTCATTGAAGAGAGATTTAGAAGGTCCACCTCTCAGATACGTTTACATAATAGGTGTTTGATTATTATTTAGACCATAATGATTACTAAATATGGGCTGTGGAGATTATTTATAAAAATAAAAACAAAATGTTCTCTTCCTTTGCCTGTATTTGTGTTCAAATCTAACCCATTATTATTTCAGGTACTCTTTAAATATCTAATTTTATCCTAATATATAGTAGTTATACTTCAAAGATCACACAACTAGATCAACTAATTCAAAGATCATTATCACTAGTGAAGCCCACAATTCATTTTAGACTTAATATTAATCATATTAATCATTATTCATTTATTCTATTATAATCTTATATCAATATATCTTGAGCAATATTTGGGTAATTATGATAATAACTGTGAACCTTCTTTCCTATTGGCCACATATAAATGAAAAGTTTTCAAATAATCTAGATTTGCTTAGTGCTGGAGCCCTTTTTTAGTTCAGTGTAACGGCCTGAAACTGCAGTGGCTCTATTTCTCTCTGCTCGTTGGTTGTAAACAATTTCTTACTTTCTCAATTTACATATCTTATTTCTACATAAACCTGTATTTCTGGATGACTGATTAATCTGTAGTTTCTCCCTCCACCTCGTGGATAACCTTGTCTTACTCCTTGCAATAAATAGGGTTCTACCAGGTTGTGGATTGGGATTTTTATGATCAGTGAGACACGCTGTAACGCGGTGTCTAGATTGCCAAATCTATTAATTCTTTGGAAGCAAACTCCTAAGTAGTTTCTCAATATTCCTACTTTACACAACCTGCCTACTATATCTCTCCAATTTACGTATGGCCACTCCTGCTCAATTTGTTCTAAATTCTGAACTCCCACTAATTCGTTCAAGAAATAATTTTTCTTTTCTTCTGTCAGTAGCTTCTTAATGCCTGCTAAATCCCTATAAAATGATTCTCTCCAGAAATGATCACTAACTCCCTTCGTCTCAGTCAATATTCTGGCTACTCTTATTCTCTAAAAATATGATTGTAAGCTTTCCTCATCTAGCAGTTTAATTCCAGCCATACGTCTTTAAAACATCAGTGGAACCTGAAAATAATTCACAATCCAGCAATGCTTTTCACTTTTCACTCAATGTAAAATAGTTTTTCACAGCAGCACTCTGGTCTCATACGCTCACAGCACGCAGAATACTCACACACTCCAGAGGCCCTTCTGCTGTCTAATAAATCACTTCTCACAGATTCCAGCACACACACACTCAGGCCTTATGGTCTGAGATTTAGATTTTTTCTGGGTACATTCTACCGACTTTATACCATAAAAGTATCTCACAATTTTTAAAACATATTTGTAATGAACAAAATATATCTTCTATTTTTTCATTTGACAATGCTCTTCTTGCTTTAATCAAAACGACTCTATTCTTCGGCTGCCATTATGTCTCATGCGCTCACAGTGAGCCAAACTCACACATACTCTATGCCCTTCAAATCTTTATCTGACTCCATAAATTACCTCTTTATCTTCTACACACACTCTTGCTTCTCTTATGTGCTCAAACAGTTTTTCTATTAAACCCAAATGCACACCTTATTTTGCATTCATCTTTTTTTCTCAAATACTTTTATTACCACATGAAACTTTGACACAGACACACTGCAAAACCTTGCACCTAGTCTCGTAACGCACGCCTCTTTAAACAAAAAACCCTAACACTCCTATTTCTCATACATTTTACTGGACAAACATTATACAGCAATTTTTATTTGTTCCATGTCCGTTTTTACCATTCACACATATGCACTCTCTCTCTCATTCACTTTTTCATACACACACACTTGGAGCCTCCTTGCCTCCCAATCTTGCTCACACACACACACACACACACACACATACACACACACACACACAGAGTCTCACAGACTGAGGTTTTTTCTCTCTCTCCGTCACTCCTGAGTTTTTCTATCGTCACAATACAATATACAACAACATAAAAATATATCACAGCGCATTCATACCCCCCACGTCACCTGTTTCCTAACAGGATTTTAATTTGCTCACACACACTATATGAATATATACTTTACGTCCCGTTACCTGACAGGACCCCGCGTCCCAACGCGACACACCCACTGTGCGACTCACTTCTCAAAGTAAGATTTACTCCCGCGTCCCAACGCGACACACCCACTGTGCGACTCACTTCCCAAAGTAAGGTTTACTCCCGCGTGTATGTATAAAGTTATATGTAATACTACATTTGCATCAAATTACACACAAAACATAAATTAATTGTTTTAGTTCATTCACTAACTTCAGCTGCTGATAAATCCGGAAATGTGAAATAGGACATGGCGCCGTCTACAGGTGGTATAAGAAAATACATAAGACAGATAATAAATGGGCATTAAAAGTACAGAAAATGAATGGGCATTGTAGGCCCAACATTTTTCATAATTAAAATTAAGAAAAATTAAAATTTGTAAAAAATAATTATACAATTAAGAGCCCTACCATAGATCACTTGAAAACAAGACAATCGAAATAATTTTAAAACATGTAGCCTGTTTTTTTTCAGAAAAAATCATGAAAATTTGCCTAAAATGAACATGAAGTTCTAATACTGTAAAAGTGGTACATACATTATACGGTATTTAAATTTTATGATTTGACGTCATTTCATCCTCCTCTGGTCCAAAGACATGCATGGTAGGTTGATTGGCATCTCTGGAAAAATTGTCCGTAGGGTGTGAGTGCGTGAGTGAATGAGTGAGTGTGTGTGCCCTGCGATGGGTTGGCACTCCATCCAGGGTGTATCCTGCCTTGATGCCCGATGACTCCTGAGATAGGCACAGGCTCCCCGTGACCCGGGGTAGTTCGGATAAGCGGTAAAAAAATGGAATGGAATGGAAAGTCGAAATGTTACGAGAATAAACTCGTAATATTTTGAAAAAAAAAAAAAAAAAAAAAAAAAAAAAAAAAAAAACACAGAATTGCTAGAAACAATGGCTGTAAGGATTTGGTTAAATCCTACTTTAGATTATGATTTAGCAATAAGGAAATTCTTTGTCTTTAGTTGCATCATCACAGAGTTATAATTAGTAAAAGGACACTGCAGCGATCATGTAGGAAACTGAATTTATTCAGAAGAAAAAATCTGACTTTTTAGATTTGAATTTTGATAGTTTGTGGATCATTAGGTAGAGCTCACAGCGGGTGATCGGTTAGAATCACGCAAGATTTCTTCATTGGAAATATTTATTGGATTTACAACTGCATGATTGAAATGTACATTGATGTGTGTGTGGTTCTGAAACAATAAAGAAGTGAAAACAAACATAATTAGTTGAATGAAAATGAATGATTATGCAAACAAACCATTATTTGTATTAACTGTATCCTATTCTAACAATACAGCAGAAATAAAATACAAGAATATTATTTAAACATGACCGAAACTGGCATTAGAAGAATGAAAAAGGCTGTGCAATGGTTCTAGGCTGCTATAACTATAACAATGAGAAAGCATAAACCATTCGCTATACAAAGCCTCCCTCTGCTGATCACATAAATAACTACAACAGGCCGCTCTGGTGACGACCAGTGTTCATGCGGACAGTGCGTGCTCTTTAACCAATTAACTGGATTAAAGGCGAATATCGCCGCAATAGCTTACTAACTATGCGCAGAGGGTGCATAACTGGTATTCTACAACGTGTAACAAAGGAATAATGCCCGAGTACAGACTTATACATTTATACATAGGAAGAAGCATTACAACGCAAAGCCTAATCAGGCAGAAAACCTGAGCTTAAAGTAGCAACACTTAACAGACAAAACACTACCAATCTAGCATCAGCAATGACAGTAAAGGAACAACAAAATACAGATTCTTACTTGTAAAGACGCACACAGGATAAAGCAGTTGTATCAAAACGGGTTTTAAGTCCGTGCAGTTAGCGTGCACTACTGGCAAAAGTCTCGGACAGAATGCTACCAGCGTGCAGCGATCCTGAGTCAACTTGTGATTGGCTAAGAGTCCAGGTGAAGCAAATAATCTTCCCATAGGAGAGAGAGAGAGA
This sequence comes from Triplophysa dalaica, assembly GCF_015846415.1. Classification (NCBI taxonomy): domain Eukaryota; kingdom Metazoa; phylum Chordata; class Actinopteri; order Cypriniformes; family Nemacheilidae; genus Triplophysa; species Triplophysa dalaica. The sequence goes on along the minus strand of NW_026622641.1, from coordinate 62,542 downwards.
GTCACAGTAAAGTGTCTGATGCTTAGCGGCCACGAGGGGGCCTTTTTTACACTGACATGAACTAAGAACTAACTCACTGATTCAGATGACGTGCTTAAGCATAACTTAAACTCTTAAACTACAACTTTCACGAAAATAAAATACGTATTCTTCTCAAGCTTAGACCTGAATGGTGCATTTGTGTCCAGGTGTTTTATGCAAATAAAAGTGCATTTGAATTTGAGCCACATAGTGTAACATTCCTGTATGTCCCTAGTCTTAATTTTCCCCGTTTTTGCCCAAGGACCTTTCCCCACAATCCCTCATCATTGACTGTTTTAACATGTTCATCAATCCCTCTCTTAATGACATGAGTGACCGTTCTTATTAAAATATTTCCCTCCCTTGTTCTGAACGTGTCTACCCATTGCACCGCTGCCATTTTATTTTTTTATGTGTGAAGTTCCATCACCATGGCAAAAGTAGCAAAATTTACAAACTGTTCCGTTGTTTGCTGCACAGACCAACATAAAACAATGTCCCCAGCCTCATTGGAGCAATAGATTTATTTAGATTTCAATGGAAATCATCCACACTGAACGAAGCAAAACTGCAAAAAAAGACATTGTCTGTACCGCTATTTTTTAAGGTAGGCCGCAGGGACCTTTGCCAACTTTAAAGTAGATAAAATGTCACTGTGACATGTTTGTCTGTTCCCTATTAGAAAGAAATGTCTGTGGCTTGTAAACATGCGACGGGATTGTCCTGTTAAACATTTATTTGACTTAGAGACATAGCGATGCTTGATTGTCTTCACTTCAGAAAACTATGTGTATGGTGTGTAAACATATGACACGGTTCTCTATCCCGAATGCGGTATGACCAACAGGGACTGGAGGGGCTTTGCGAATGGCTCCGGGGGAAACAGGTGTGCTTTTCGAAAACAATGTGTTCGGTGTTCAAAGAGGAGACCTTGTTTCTCGTTCGCTTTATGTGACCCTAACCTTATTGTTTTGTCACTGGAAGCAGAGGCTCAAAGCTCTGTATGCGTTTTCTGCTGAAAAGGGGGTGGAGACAAGCAGCTCACTTGCACTTATAGAGACACACACACCAAAACAGCGCGTTTCCATCACATGCAAAAGTGGACATGTAGCGCATGTTATATTAAAATATCTGTAGTGTTTCTTTAGCTGAAATTTCACAGACACATGTGGACCCCTATGATTTATATAACATTCATGTTAAACTAGAAAAAAAAAAAAAAAATCACCCCTTAAACAACCATATATTCATTTGTAATGGGTTTTCTGTACTCACGCTCATATACTTGGTCCCTTTAACTGTATTTGATTTATGCTACCTTTGCTCCTGTTTGGTAAAGTCACGTTACTTATTGCTATAAGATAACGTGAAGTGTATAATATCATTGATGCATTCGCTGGACGAATTTAAACTCTATATTACTAATCAGAGACTGTAAAATATGTATTTAATAACGATTATTATACGTATTTTCCTTTGAGGTTAATTATTTCCTTGACGGAAATTGATGTTAAAAATTACTAATTTCATGGATGTGATCTGGATAGATTTAACATGCAGCTAAAAGAGCTTCAGTGGCTGTGGCTCTGGCATGCATCTAGGCGGTACAGACCAGTCCTGAAGCCTCCCCAGTGCTCTATCCCATAGTTTCCCCAGAATCCTGTCCCGAAATCTGCCCAGAGTTCCGTCAGAAAACATGCCCAGAGCCCGGCCTGAAGACTGCCCGGCACGAACATAAAGGTCGTCTGGCTTCCGACACCATCCAGAGCGGCCGGCGCACTCCAGGCTTTCGGTGCAGCACCCTTCAGGACGGCGCCCTACAGGCCTCCCTAGCAGTTGGCACCATCAGGCCTTCTGAGCTACCAGCACTATGGGGGATTCCTGGTGTCGGTGGCATCTTACTGGATATCCCTGTCTTGTCCCCTTTGTCCTACACAAGTCTCCAGGAGGCCCCCCTCCCCAGGGGAGTACTGTGACATTCCTGTCTGTCCCTAGTCTTGTTTTTCCTGTTTTTGCCCAAGGATATTACTTTTCCCACGATCCCTCATCATTGACTGTTTGCATCATTTCCTCATTAGTCCAACCCCATTATCTGTTTTCCCCTTGTTATCTGTTCCATTTAAGTTTTCCTCTTGGTTCAGCTATTTGTTTGGTATTAATGCAACGTAATGTTTTTTGTCATACCTTGTTGTATGAAAGTTCTTCTCATTGGATTACCTTGTTTTGTGGATTACCTTTTGTCCCTGACTGCATCCTTTTTTATATTGCACCTTTAATTTTTGTTTGGATTCATCCATCATCCTTGACATGTTACACATAGAGTGTAACCTTACATTCCAGCTCATAAGCGACAGCCAATCAGAGTAATTTCCCTGTTTGACAGGACTGCAACGGGATACCTGGTTTTGAAAGACCTAGGCTTTAACGTGGAGTGCTACATTGCCATTGAGATCTGCCATCAGCAAAATTGAAAATGTCAGAGCTGTGCAGACCATCACAAGGAAACATCTGGCAGAATGGGGGCCATTTGACCTCTTGATTGGAGGAAGCCCCTTTAATGATCTCTCTATGGTGAATCCGGCCAGAAAAGTCTTTTTGAAGGCATCAGTCGGCTGTTTTTCGAATACAACTGCATGTAAACAATGATGTGAACTTTTTCTCAAGGTTGCCTGGCTTTGAGTGGCAGCCAGGCAACACATATATTGCCACACAATGTTTGATTGTACCGGTTGAAGAAACATGAAAGAAAAACATTATTTTAATGTTTAAAAACAGTAAATTGTTACATTATTTATACCACCAGAGAAAAATCTTTGTGTGGGCGCTTTTTTAATATCTCCCCTTTTCAAGGCGCAAGTAAGTAAACTTTAGCAGTCTCAGTCACAGTCCTGTCAGACCCATGTCACTATCAAGCTTACCACTGTCTTTTCCCCCTGGGATTATTAAGGTATTTCTGATTCATTAGCAAGTCTACTGTTGTGTATTTTCACAACAGAGTTTTGACTTATATTCTGTGTGTACTTATTTTCTAGTATCACTCATTTAAATGGGAAGCTTTTTATATTTTGTATGTCATATTTTTGAATCGTTCTGTCATTGAATTCATCGTTTCATTGTTAACAAACAAACAAACCACATCCATCCCCGCACTTTTGAAAAGCTTGCTACACCCCTGAGTCAGATGAACATTTTAACCACAACTAGAAGCACCCTAGAGGTACAAAGTATGTCAGCCTTGCTTTTCATCAAGTGTGTTGGCCTTCCACTAAAAAAGTTCAAACCAGATGTTTTTGTCAAGTCTTTACTCCAAAGCCAAGATCTGAAAGCAAGAGACCGCCAAATATACGTGAAAAAAACATGATTATGAAAATCTTTGGAAGCTTCCATGAGATACTGTAGGGGAGAATGGGGTAGGAAGCATTGCAGTGAACTGATCAGTTATTCATTTACTTCCCCTTTTCTGTCTTTTGTTTGAGTTTTAGAAACTTCAGGTGGTGCCATGTATTTGTAGTATATGTTTTATTTTCAAGCTTTTGTAAATTATACATTTGTTTAATCCATTTGTTCTTGCACTTCATTTAAAATAGACTTGATTCATGTTCATTTACAATGCTTTGGGTGGTTTTGTTTCAACATTTGATAGATGAATTCCCAATAGATTTATATGTATCATGAGTATGAAGTTGCACTTGCACACAGTGGAAGATTTGTCCTCTATATTTACCCTAATTATGTAGGAGCAGGTAGTCACGTCAGCCTGGGGACCAACTCCAATTGTGCCTTGGTCAAGATCAATGACAGGAGTATCTGATATGTAATATATCAATAGCATGCATGTTGTTTTAGAGTAATATAATATAATATAATAATTTTCTTTGTGCTTATTTAAAAGGGTACACGGTTGGTCTCCCACCATATGCAGAACAAATGATCTGCCCTAAACATTATATCCAATCCACCATACCCCCTGATTTTTTGTTACAACTTCAGTACTGGTTACGGCTCCAAGCATATTGTATTGATTTGTCGAGAGTTCTGCATTTTCACTCCTGACACTGAAAATATCCATGACTGGGTCTGTTTTAGTGGTTTATCCAGCACTTCTGATAATAGTTGAAACACAGAATTACAATGGTTATACATTTTATGACACTTCCAAAACAAATGACCTTATGGTGCTGGTGATATACCACATCTTTCACATGAGTGGTCCACAGAAGAAAACATCCTAGAGAGCTTTAGTTCAGATAAATGAAGTCTGTGCAGGACTTTAAATTGTATTAATCCATGTCTAATACACAGAGAGGAGGAATGAACCTGTTCTTGTGCTCCCTCCCATCAGGTATATCTATTATTCTGCTTTAGTTCTCTGCAAGTATATCTTCTTAATTCTCAGAGTTTCTTCATTGAAAAAATGAACGGAGTGAACATTTGATCCAAATTTAAGAAACAGACTCATATATTAATATGTATTGGGATGTACAGAAATAGGAAAGTATACCTATGTGAGAAACTCATTTTGGGAAAACTTCAAAAGTGCAACTCTCATTGCTACCCCACTGTCCAGGTGTTTTGTGACACCACTGAAATCACATATTCTACAGTTTACTTTCTAAAGTTGTGAGTGTTCTGAGACAGAGGAGCAACTTATAAATTCTAGTTGAATAATGTGCTCTCAGAAGAACCAGACATGTGCTATGAGGTGTCCTTATAAAGCTTCAATCTAATAGTGTTTGTATGAGACACAGCTGCTCTCCAATGTCCAGTTTAATGAGTAAATTGATGTGTGATGTCATCAGTTCTTCCTTCACCAATGAGAACACATAAGATCTGATGATGATGATGAGCAGCAGCTGTACACAATCAAAAGCTCTTGTACTTCAGAACTTAAATACACTGACTCAACACTTAAATACACTGACTCAACACTTATATTCCCCTTCTAGTCATTATATAATCATATATAATCATATATAATATAATCTTGATATTGTTGATATTTACTGAATGAATATTTTACTTTGAACTTCAAAATTTGTTTCTCAATTGCAAGGGTTTCACAGACTGGGTCACATATGTGACCATGGACAATAAAACTAGTCTTATGGGTCAATGTTTTGAAATTGAGATTTTTACATAATCTGAAAGAAGAATAAATCTGATTTCTATGGATGTATGAGTTGTAAGAACAGAACAATATCTGGCTGAGAAGGTTTTTATATATTTAAAGTAGGAAATTTACAAATATCTTCATTGAAGATGATCTTTACTTAATATCCAAATGATTTTTGCCATAAAAGATCTATAATTTTACCCATTTAATGTATTTTTGTCTTCTACTAAAAATGTTCCTGTGCTACTTAAGACTAGTTTTGTGATCCAGGGTCACATATGTCCTATGACTACAGACATCATCTCTATGCTCTATATTTTTAGGCACCACAAAGACTCTATAACTCATCTATGACCCAGCTAACAGGGAACGTTCCCACAACTTTCACTAATGTTGTTATGACGGTATTTAAAGGTTAGGGGAAAACATTCTTAAAATAATGTTTATGGGACGTTTTTATAATGTTTTCAATGTATGAGTAATGTTCCTTTAATGTTAAGAAAAAATGTCTTAAGAACAACATTCTAGAAACGTTCTATGTTTATGTTATTTTTACTCAACGAATGCTCTTGTAAAGTTAAAGGAAAATGTTCTTAGAACAAAGTTCTTGTAACATAGTTTTGATGATTGACTTGATGAAGCTTTTCATAATATAAAGAGAAAACGTTCCAAGTTCAATCTTTTAAGAACGTTGTTTTGATGTTATTTGTAGGTGATAAATGTAGGTGATAGACATTGGTTAAAGAGTTGGACTTGTAACCCGAAAGTTGTGAGTCTTAGGACCCCCAGAAAATGTAATTGGGGGAGTGAATAAACACCACTCTCTCCACTCTCATTCCAACAACCAAAGGAGCCCTTGAGCAAGTGTGACTTCTGTGTTTAACGCAAGCACACACTGCAGTTTCTAGTTGGGGAGACTTAAAGCAGAGTGAAATGGGAAAATAATTTTTTTGTTAAATTAGAACAGCACTTCTATACACCACTGCGGTGTGCTTCAGTGTAAGGCATCTGGTAAATTTATAAATTTTCTCAGTTCCCCATTTCTCCCTGCTTTAAGTCTTGCAAATTGGAAACTGATGAGGGTTCTTCCTGTTTAACACGGAAGTAACGCGCTCACGCTCCGCGGGCACCACAGCAAAAATGGCTGCAAAAACTGTTTATAAACTCTCACTGCTGTGTGTGAGCACTTGGATGGGTGAAATGCAGAGCACAAATTCTGAGTATGGGAAACGTACTCGGCCAAGCGACACTTCTAAGAAAGAAATAACTACATATTTATTGTAGAAGATGTTGTTAGAAAATTTAAATGTCTACGATTAGTATTTCCAGTTGAGACCTCTATAGGATCTCTGTGTAACTCAAAAATTGACATTTGAGGCAACGTGTCCTATGCAGCAGCACCGTGTCCTGTCATCTTGTGCACCATGCTTTGTTCACAGTGTAACTTGTATATATGAATTTACAGTAATGCTGCTCTGATTACAAATGATTCAGACCTGTATAATTTTCTCCTATAGTAATATTTTAACTTAATGGACTAATGGTTGCTCTTGTATGCATCAGTGAGTGACAAAACACCTCTGCACATAACCTGGGACAAAAATATAGCACAATTATAGTTTTTCATGGCTCTAAATTATAAATGGAGGACAATTTATAGATGGGCCTGGAACAGAGTCTGTGTTTGTTGACAGTACTCTACTGTATATAGTACTCTACTCTCAGCCAGTCTTGTCTTTTTGTTCCAAGGTTACAGCAGGACGCAGTTCATGCCCAGACCTGATGGCAGAGCTGAGAATGGGAAGCGATGACCTGACAAGAGCTAAGAGGATAGAGCTGGATAAAGGACGCGGCAACTTGACACGATTTCTCTACAACACTTCAAATGCTATTAGATTGTTAATGATAATCTTAAATCTATAATTTACCTTATTTGTAAGTTTATTTATTTTTATTTAGCCTTGTTGTGCAAGCACTGTTGAGCTTGTGCAGAGGCAGCAGCTTTTGCCAGAGGGGAACTGGAATCCCCTGGTTGGGCCTGGGTTCTCCTGAGTTTTGGGTTACTCGCCTCCGTTTGCATATTGTTTTGCACTATTTGTCTGGCCGGTGGGGGTCTGCTTTAGAATTTAGACATAATTAATATTGCATATAAGAATTTATAGTCCGTTTAATATTTGACCTGTGGTTCTCTCTCCTATGTGTGCTTTCACTGTGCGTGTGTGCGTCTGTCAATGTGTGTAAGTATGAATTCATATTGTGTGGGTGGAGCATTTGTATGTCTTTTGTTGTTTTCACCTTTGTCTTGTTTTTACAGGTATATGCCTTCAGTTGTTTTTCTTGTATTCAATGTGTCTCATGTACAGCTGCTTTGTAACAATGAAAATATATATAGATAAATAAATTTGAGTTGAGTTGAGCAGTCTGGCTAGTGGTATTTTTATTACATTTATATTCACATTAATTAACATTTTTTATATATAAATCTTAGAAAATATTTTATTTACTTCATTAGAATTATTGATGGCATTTGATAAAATATTAGATTATTAATTGTGTAATCATATTTTAAGTGTCTATTAAGTAATCAATCAATCAATCAATCCATTATCCATCCATCCATACATCATGTGAAATCAGAAATATTATGAAGCTGATATTTTAAAATGTAAGATAGCTTTTTAAGAGTATGGTGCCCAAAACGGATCGCGCCTGCGCACAACAAACGTTTGTTCACTCCACATGGTGCTTCACTAGGTGAGTACAGAGCATGTTTTCTTATTTAGTCTTATCTTCATGCGTTTATTGTGATTATACTAAATTAAGATCCGACTGGATATTACATTACCTTATATTGATGTGTTTTGAAGTATATTTTACATTTAAATCTAGCATATGGGTAAGCCTATTTCAGCTAAAAACATACCAAAGTATATTTATATTTTTAAACCTTCCGAAAGTGCAGTAAAATAAGTAAATGTTTCTTATCGATTTCAGTCAATTCAATTCAATTCAAGTTTATTTATATAGCGCTTTTCACAATGTGTATTGTTTCAAAGCAGCTTTACAGGGGCAAACAGGAAAAACAGAAAAGTTAAAACACAGCACAGTGCATGGTATTTATACAACGAGTAAGATCATTCTAATAAATATCTAATTTCTAAATAAATGAATGAATGAATGCAGTCTCCCGGTGAGCAGGCCAACACTGCCCTGCTGTGGCGAGGAACCCAAACTCCAATGATTGATTAATGGAGAAAAAAACCTCGGGAGAAACCAGGCTCAACCGGGAGGGCCAGATCCCCTCTGACGTGTCATAGCTGCACTCAAACTGGTGACGTGATTTTAGTTTAGCATTTAATACCAAATATTGTAACTTCAGCATTATTAAGACAAATAGTCCGTCTTTGCTCTTGGTTGGGGATGTAGTGGTCTGAGCTGGGATGGTCCGATGGTCATATTTCTCTTGGCTGGTGGTGGAATTGCCTTAGATGGAGCTGGGATGGTCAGTCAGTCTGCAGCTGTAGCTGGCGTAATCTCAAATTGGGGATGGGCATCTGTCAGTCGTCTGGACACGGTGGAACTTCTTCCTACCTCGGGATGGGCATCCCGAGGCAGAGGCGGAAAGAGAATAAAGAGAATAATTAGCGTAGCTGCTGTTCATTAACTATGTATTAAGTGAAAGCTTGGCTGAAAAGATGTGTCTTTAATCTAGATTTAAATTGGGAGAGTGTGTCTGACCCTCGAATAGTATCAGGAAGGCTATTCCAGAGTTTAGGTGCTACGTATGAGAAAGCTCGTCCCCCTTTGGTGGATTTAGTTATTGTGAGTTTTATAAAAAGTCCTGAGTTTTGAGATCTTAGAGAGCGTGATGGGTGTAATGTGATAAAAGCTCGGTTAATTAAGTAGGTGCTAAACCATTTAAGTATTTGCAAGTAATTAAAGGAATTTTAAAATCAGTACGATACTTAATGGGTAGCCAGTGAAGCGATGATAAAACTGGGGTTATGTGATCGTATTTTCTTGACCTAGTAAGAACTCTGGCAGCTGCATTCTGAACTAACTGTAGTTTGTTTATCGATGATACAGGACAACCACTAAGTAGAGCATTACAATAGTCAAGTCTTGGGGTCACAAATGCATGAATAAGCTTTTCTGCGTCAGCAACACATAAAATATTTGTAATTTGGCAACATTTCTAAGGTGGAAGAAGGCTGTTTTTGTGATATTTGAGAAGTGATTTTTAAATGACAGGTTGTCATCTAATATAACGCCTAGGTCTTTAACTGTATTTGTTGGAAAAACAGTGCAGCTTTCAATTTTCAGGTTGTAATCTGAGGTATTCTGTTTATGTGCTTTTGGTGCTATAAGTAATATTTATGTTTTGCTAGAGTTTAAAAGGAGGAAATTACTAGTCATCAAATGTTTTGTTATGTCCTCGATGCCAGTTTAGATAGCTTGAAGGAATCATCTGGTCTTGATGAGATATATAGCTGAGTATCATCTGCATAACATTGGAAGCTAGTTCCATGTTTTCTAATAATGTTGCCAAGGTGCAGCGTGAATATGGAGAAAAGCAAGGGTCCTAAAACAGATCCCTGAGGTAATCCATAATTTACTTGCGTGAGATTTGACGATTTCCCATTTAAATGGACATATTGATATAAATTGACATCATAAGAATTACACACTGTCTTTCAGCCAATAGATGAGGGCTAATGTTAATGAATGCGGACCAGAGAAAATAAACTGCACAAGGCAAAAGTCTAACATAAATTATTATTAATGAGGCTGTGGGAAGAAGTGAACGAAAACACATTATATTTGCAAAAATATTCCGTTTATAGACAGGTTCATCATTATTAAATAGAAGTTTGATAGAATAGAAGTGTATTAACCTGTGTTTAAATGACAAGCATTTAAATGTTTAATTCTCTTCATGTCAGTGGGCTACAGGCTTTTAAAAACAGATTCCACTTCTCAGTTGACAGGTGACAGGAACTAGGAGAGGTGTGAATATCTCTTTTAATTTTTTTTGAAAGAGCAGAGTTTAGGATTAATGTCTTATCTGCAGGGTGACAAATAAACGTAAGACGCCACAATACCACAAAATGCAGGTACATTAAGCTAATGTACCTGAAGGCGCCCTGGAGCCTGCTCACACTCAAAGCCAGGCAACCTTGAGCTGTGAAGTTAACGTCATGGTTAACATGCTGTAGTTTTCGGAAAAACAGCCGACCGGTGCCTTCAAAAAGACCTTTTCTGCAGGATTCACCATGGACAGATCATTAAAGGGACTTCCTCCAATCAAGAGGTCAAATGTGCCCTACTACACCAGATGTTTCCTTGTGATGGTCCGCACGTCTTTGACATATTTAATTTTGCCGATGGCAGATCTCAGAGGTCTTTCAAAACCAGATATCCTGTTGCAATCCCGTCAAACAGGGAAAGGAATATGATTGGCTGCCACTTATAAACTGGAATGTAAGGATACACTCTCTGTAACATGTCATGGATGATGGACGAATCCACATGAAAATGAAAGGTGCCAAAGGTATGACAAAAAAACATTACTTGACATTAATACCAGACAAATAACTGAACCAAGAGAAGAACTTCAATATAACAGATAACAAGGTGAAAACAGGTGATGGGGATGAACTAATGAGGAACAGGTGAAAACAGTCAATGATGGGATCGTGGGAAAAGGTCCTTAGGGAAAACAAGACCAGGGACAGACATGAATGTCACACTATGTGGCTCAAATTCAAATGCACTTTTATTTGCAAAAAACTCATTAACACAAATGCTCCAATCAGGGCCCGTATCCCTAAAGAATTTTTGTGCAAAAAGTGGCTCCTAGCGGCCAAATTCTAAGAAAATTCTTAGAGTCATGATGTTTTCTTAGAATTTCCCCTAAAAGTGACACCAAAATCCCAGTTAATATAAAAGCTATTCCTCAAGATTCCTAGCGCTTAAAAGGGCTCCTAAGGCGAGATCTGCTAAGAGCAGGGAAGAGGACTTTTAGTGGCTTAGGAGTTCCCCTAAGCAGCTGCACAAAATGGCCAACAGAGGAGGCAGGAGAGATGTCCTGCAAACACTGGATGACAGATAATTATTGAGACGCTACAGATTGGATCGTGCAGGAATCATGTTTGTGGTGGACCTCCTTAGAGATGCAATTACATCACCAACTCGACGCCACAACGCTATTACACCGGAGAAGAAAGTAATCACAACCCTGAGGTATTTGGCAACAGGGAAAATGCAACAATGCAGCAGTGATGACTTGGGTCTGTCCCAATCCTCCGTCAGCAGAGTCATCACCCAAACACTGACAGCTTTGTCACAACCTAATATTGTGACACAATTTGTTTCATTCCCGCTGGATGCCCGCACTTTACACACACATAAAAGGGCATTTATGGACATTGCAGGATTCCCTGGCGTTGTGGGTGTAATTGATGGAACACATGTGAGAATAATTGCGCCATCAGAGGACGAGGCAGTCTTTGTTAACAGGAAGAATTTCCACAGCATCAATGTGCAAATAGTGTTCAATGCGGCCTGTAAGATTTTGGACATTGTGGCTAAATGGCCAGGCTCCACACATGATGCGAGAATACTCTCTGAGAGTGGCATCAGACAGCTTTTTGAGAGACGCTATGTGCCAGCTAATTGCCACTTGTTAGGGGACAGTGGCTACCCATGCAAACCATGGCTCCTTACACCTTACCTCAAGCCACACCAAGGGCCCCAATTAAACTATAACAGGTAAGCCAAACAATACAAAAATCATGGAATAAAATGCAACCAATATGTTAGAGCATCCAAGTGCAATATTTCCATAAAATAATTAAAGGTCTGTATTCTATTGTAGGGCCCACAAGACAACAAGAGCGGTGGTGGAGCGTGGCGTAGGCCAGCTTAAGAGGCGCTTTCATGTTCTCCACGGAGAGGTGCGGCTGAGGCCTGAAAAAGTCAGCAAAGTCATCATAGCCTGTGCAATATTACACAATATTTGCAAGGTTAGACAAATTGCAGAACCTCTGGAGGATGGCGATGAGGATGAGGATGAAGACAACGATGAGGATGGTGGTGAAGAAGATATTCACATTCCACAGGGGAACCTAGCCCAGAGTGGACTGCCTTACAGGGCAAACTTCACAAATGTACATTTCAGGCAGGCTGTAGCCCCATGTCATTTGAGAACTTGTGATGGTATTAAGAACTATCACAGTTTTACTGCACATCACCTGCAATTGTTAAATGCAAGACACAGAACACAATCTGTAAATGGTTTATTTTTTAGGTGTTCAATTTTAAGGCGGTAGTATTCCTCCTGAAGGGAAAGGACTTTTTTTTGTTGTTCAAACACATCAATTGTGAGTTGCAATCTTCTCTCCTGCAGGGATGCTGACGGAGCAGGTGCTTAAGATGGGAATGGTGTTTGATCCGCCGGGCTATCCTGAGTAGCAGCTGCAGATGGTTCAGGCGGCAATCTTGTCGGCAAACTTGATGGGCCCGGTTCTTGTGATGTCTCCATGCTACAGAAATACATAGGCCTAGTGTATTTATTGTTTTGATTAAATTAATTTAATACAATGAGCATGGATAACACATGAAATGGCTTCTTTGCTCATTATCACCAAAAGTTTCATCAAACTTGTAGGATCAACCAATCACGGCTTTTGAAATAATGACTCATACCTAGCAACGGGGTCAACCACACCTCCTCACTAAAATAGGATTTTCCATCCATTCCTTGCTCAGAGTTCACTGAAAATGTTCTGGAATCACTTCTAATCTAAAACTCCTGGCAAGGAATTTTTAGGTTAAGTTAGGAGCTCTCTGAGAGGATTCTCAGAATCTTTAGGGATACGGGCCCAGGTCTAAGCTTGAGAACGCCATAGTTTTTAGAGGGAAGACAAATGTTAAAGATCCACGGGTCGACATCCTTCCACCCCATCGTACATTAAAAAAAAACATCAAATTCATAAAGTCATTTATGTAGAAAGAAAAAATCCATTTATGACGAAACTAACATCAAAAAATGGAAAGCCATGAGGCCAACTTCAAGATTTTTTATGTGAATTCTTATCTTATCATGACAAACATTATATCTTTGTAAAGGTCTGAGACTCTAGAATACATATTTCATCACTGTTTCATAAAGTCTTTATGTAGAAAGAGTCAAATATCCATATATGACAAAACTGGGATCAAACAATGGAAAGCCATGAGGCCAACATCAAGATTTTTAATGTGAATTCTTACATTATCATGACAAACATTATATCTTTGGAAAGGTCTGAGACTCTAGAATACATATTTCATCACTGTTTCATAAAGTAATTTATGTAGAAAGAGTCAAAAATCCGTATATGACAGAACTATCATCAAACAATGGAAAGCCATAAGGCCAACATCAAGATTTTTAATGTGAATTCTTACATTATCATGACAAACATTATATCTTTGGAAAGGTCTGAGACTCTAGAATACATATTTCATCACTGTTTCATAAAGTCATTTATGTAGAAAGAGTCAAAAATCTGAGTATGACAAAACTAACATCAAACAATGGAAAGCCATGAGGCCAACTTCAATATTTTGCATGTGAATTCTTATCTTATCATAACAAACATTGTATCTTTGGAAAGGTCTGAGACTCTAGAATACATATTTCATCACTGTTTCATAAAGTCATTTATGTAGAAAGAGTCAAAAATCCATATATGACAAAACTGGGATCAAACAATGGAAAGCCATGAAGCCAACTTCAAGATTTTGCATGTGAATTCTTATCTTATCATAACAAACATTGTATCTTTGGAAAGGTCTGAGACTCTAGAATACATATTTCATCACTGTTTCATAAAGTCTTTATGTAGAAAGAGTCAAAAATCCATATATGACAAAACTGGGATCAAACAATGGAAAGCCATGAGGCCAACTTCAAGATTTTGCATGTCAATTCTTATCTTATCATAACAAACATTATATCTTTGGAAAGGTCTGAGACTCTAGAATACATATTTCATCACTGTTTCATAAAGTCATTTATGTAGAAAGAGTCAAAAATCTGTATATGACAAACTGGGATCAAACAATGGAAAGCCATGAGGCCAACTTCAAGATTTTGCATGTCAATTCTTATCTTATCATAACAAACATTATATCTTTGGAAAGGTCTGAGACTCTAGAATACATATTTCATCACTGTTTCATAAAGTAATTTATGTAGAAAGAGTCAAAAATCCATATATGACAAAACTGGGATCAAACAATGGAAAGCCATGAAGCCAACTTCAAGATTTTGTATGTGAATTCTTACATTATCATGACAAACATTATATCTTTGTAAAGGTCTGAGACTCTTGAATACATATTTCATCACTGTTTCATGAAGTCTTTTATGTAGAAAGAGTCAAAAATCCATATATGACAAAACTGGGATCAAACAATGGAAAGCCATGAGGCCAACATCAAGATTTTTAATGTGAATTCTTATCTTATCATGACAAACATTGTATCTTTGTAAAGGTCTGAGACTCTAGAATACATATTTCATCACTGTTTCATAAAGTCATTTATGTAGAAAGAGTCAAATATCCATATATGACAAAACTGGGATCAAACTATGGAAAGCCATGAGGCCAACTTTAAGATTTTGCATGTGAATTCTTATCTTATCATGACAAACATTATATCTTTGGAAAGGTCTGAGACTCTAGAATACATATTTCATCACTGTTTTATAAAGTCATTTATGTAGAAAGAGTCAAAAATCAGTATATGACATAACTATCATCAAACAATGGAAAGCCATGAGGCCAACTTCAAGATTTTGCATGTCAATTCTTATCTTATCATAACAAACATTATATCTTTGGAAAGGTCTGAGACTCTAGAATACATATTTCATCACTGTTTCATAAAGTCATTTATGTAGAAAGAGTCAAAAATCTGTATATGACAAAACTGGGATCAAACTATGGAAAGCCATGAGGCCAACTTCAAGATTTTGCATGTGAATTCTTATCTTATCATGACAAACATCTTATCTTTGGAAAGGTCTGATACTCTAGAATACATATTTCATCACTGTTTCATAAAGTAATTTATGTAGAAAGAGACAAAAATCTGAGTATGACAAAACTGGGATCAAACAATGGAAAGCCATGAAGCCAACTTCAAGATTTTGCATGTGAATTCTTATCTTATCATAACAAACATTGTATCTTTGGAAAGGTCTGAGACTCTAGAATACATATTTCATCACTGTTTCATAAAGTCTTTATGTAGAAAGAGTCAAAAATCCATATATGACAAAACTGGGATCAAACAATGGAAAGCCATGAGGCCAACTTCAAGATTTTGCATGTCAATTCTTATCTTATCATAACAAACATTATATCTTTGGAAAGGTCTGAGACTCTAGAATACATATTTCATCACTGTTTCATAAAGTCATTTATGTAGAAAGAGTCAAAAATCTGTATATGACAAACTGGGATCAAACAATGGAAAGCCATGAGGCCAACTTCAAGATTTTGCATGTCAATTCTTATCTTATCATAACAAACATTATATCTTTGGAAAGGTCTGAGACTCTAGAATACATATTTCATCACTGTTTCATAAAGTAATTTATGTAGAAAGAGTCAAAAATCCATATATGACAAAACTGGGATCAAACAATGGAAAGCCATGAAGCCAACTTCAAGATTTTGTATGTGAATTCTTACATTATCATGACAAACATTATATCTTTGTAAAGGTCTGAGACTCTTGAATACATATTTCATCACTGTTTCATGAAGTCTTTTATGTAGAAAGAGTCAAAAATCCATATATGACAAAACTGGGATCAAACAATGGAAAGCCATGAGGCCAACATCAAGATTTTTAATGTGAATTCTTATCTTATCATGACAAACATTGTATCTTTGTAAAGGTCTGAGACTCTAGAATACATATTTCATCACTGTTTCATAAAGTCATTTATGTAGAAAGAGTCAAATATCCATATATGACAAAACTGGGATCAAACTATGGAAAGCCATGAGGCCAACTTTAAGATTTTGCATGTGAATTCTTATCTTATCATGACAAACATTATATCTTTGGAAAGGTCTGAGACTCTAGAATACATATTTCATCACTGTTTTATAAAGTCATTTATGTAGAAAGAGTCAAAAATCAGTATATGACATAACTATCATCAAACAATGGAAAGCCATGAGGCCAACTTCAAGATTTTGCATGTCAATTCTTATCTTATCATAACAAACATTATATCTTTGGAAAGGTCTGAGACTCTAGAATACATATTTCATCACTGTTTCATAAAGTCATTTATGTAGAAAGAGTCAAAAATCTGTATATGACAAAACTGGGATCAAACTATGGAAAGCCATGAGGCCAACTTCAAGATTTTGCATGTGAATTCTTATCTTATCATGACAAACATCTTATCTTTGGAAAGGTCTGATACTCTAGAATACATATTTCATCACTGTTTCATAAAGTAATTTATGTAGAAAGAGACAAAAATCTGAGTATGACAAAACTGGGATCAAACAATGGAAAGCCATGAAGCCAACTTCAAGATTTTGCATGTGAATTCTTATCTTATCATAACAAACATTGTATCTTTGGAAAGGTCTGAGACTCTAGAATACATATTTCATCACTGTTTCATAAAGTCTTTATGTAGAAAGAGTCAAAAATCCATATATGACAAAACTGGGATCAAACAATGGAAAGCCATGAGGCCAACTTCAAGATTTTGCATGTCAATTCTTATCTTATCATAACAAACATTATATCTTTGGAAAGGTCTGAGACTCTAGAATACATATTTCATCACTGTTTCATAAAGTCATTTATGTAGAAAGAGTCAAAAATCTGTATATGACAAACTGGGATCAAACAATGGAAAGCCATGAGGCCAACTTCAAGATTTTGCATGTCAATTCTTATCTTATCATAACAAACATTATATCTTTGGAAAGGTCTGAGACTCTAGAATACATATTTCATCACTGTTTCATAAAGTAATTTATGTAGAAAGAGTCAAAAATCCATATATGACAAAACTGGGATCAAACAATGGAAAGCCATGAAGCCAACTTCAAGATTTTGTATGTGAATTCTTACATTATCATGACAAACATTATATCTTTGTAAAGGTCTGAGACTCTTGAATACATATTTCATCACTGTTTCATGAAGTCTTTTATGTAGAAAGAGTCAAAAATCCATATATGACAAAACTGGGATCAAACAATGGAAAGCCATGAGGCCAACATCAAGATTTTTAATGTGAATTCTTATCTTATCATGACAAACATTGTATCTTTGTAAAGGTCTGAGACTCTAGAATACATATTTCATCACTGTTTCATAAAGTCATTTATGTAGAAAGAGTCAAATATCCATATATGACAAAACTGGGATCAAACTATGGAAAGCCATGAGGCCAACTTTAAGATTTTGCATGTGAATTCTTATCTTATCATGACAAACATTATATCTTTGGAAAGGTCTGAGACTCTAGAATACATATTTCATCACTGTTTTATAAAGTCATTTATGTAGAAAGAGTCAAAAATCAGTATATGACATAACTATCATCAAACAATGGAAAGCCATGAGGCCAACTTCAAGATTTTGCATGTCAATTCTTATCTTATCATAACAAACATTATATCTTTGGAAAGGTCTGAGACTCTAGAATACATATTTCATCACTGTTTCATAAAGTCATTTATGTAGAAAGAGTCAAAAATCTGTATATGACAAAACTGGGATCAAACTATGGAAAGCCATGAGGCCAACTTCAAGATTTTGCATGTGAATTCTTATCTTATCATGACAAACATCTTATCTTTGGAAAGGTCTGATACTCTAGAATACATATTTCATCACTGTTTCATAAAGTAATTTATGTAGAAAGAGACAAAAATCTGAGTATGACAAAACTGGGATCAAACAATGGAAAGCCATGAAGCCAACTTCAAGATTTTGTATGTGAATTCTTACATTATCATGACAAACATTATATCTTTGGAAAGGTCTGAGACTCTAGAATACATATTTCATCACTGTTTCATAAAGTCATTTATGTAGTAAGAGTCAAAAATCTGTATATGACAAAACTGGGATCAAACAATGGAAAGCCATGAAGCCAACTTCAAGATTTTGAATGTGAATTCTTCTCTTATCATGACAAACATTGTATCTTTGTAAAGGTCTGAGACTCTAGAATACATATTTCATCACTGTTTCATAAAGTAATTTATGTAGAAAGAGTCAAAAATCTGAGTATGACAAAACTAACATCAAACAATGGAAAGCCATGAGGCCAACTTCAAGATTTTGCATGTGAATTCTTATCTTATCATGACAAACATTATATCTTTGGAAAGGTCTGATACTCTAGAATACATATTTCATCACTGTTTCATAAAGTCATTTATGTAGAAAGAGTCAAAAATCCATATATGACAAAACTGGGATCAAACAATGGAAAGCCATGAGGCCAACTTCAAGATTTTGCATGTGAATTCTTATCTTATCATGACAAACATCTTATCTTTGGAAAGGTCTGATACTCTAGAATACATATTTCATCACTGTTTTATAAAGTCATTTATGTAGAAAGAGTCAAAAATCCATATATGACAAAACTGGGATCAAACAATGGAAAGCCATGAAGTCAACTTCAAGATTTTGTATGTGAATTCTTATCTTATCATGACAAACATTATATCTTTGGAAAGGTCTGAGACTCAAGAATACATATTTCATCACTGTTTCATAAAGTCATTTATGTAGAAAGAGTCAAAAATCCGTATATGACAAAACTATAATCAAACAATGGAAAGCCATGAGGCCAACTTCAAGATTTTTAATGTGAATTCTTACATTATCATGACAAACATTATATCTTTGGAAAGGTCTGAGACTCTAGAATACATATTTCATCACTGTTTCATAAAGTTATTTATGTAGAAAGAGTCAAAAATCCATATATGACAAAACTGGGATCAAACAATGGAAAGCCATGAAGTCAACTTCAAGATTTTGTATGTGAATTCTTATCTTATCATGACAAACATTATATCTTTGGAAAGGTCTGAGACTCTAGAATACATATTTCATTACTGTTTCATAAAGTCATTTATGTAGAAAGAGTCAAAAATCCATATATGACAAAACTGGGATCAAACAATGGAAAGCCATGAGGCCAACATCAAGATTTTTAATGTGAATTCTTACATTATCATGACAAACATTATATCTTTGGAAAGGTCTGAGACTCTAGAATACATATTTCATTACTGTTTCATAAAGTCATTTATGTAGAAAGAGTCAAAAATCCGTATATGACAAAACTATAATCAAACAATGGAAAGCCATGAGGCCAACTTCAAGATTTTGCATGTCAATTCTTATCTTATCATAACAAACATTATATCTTTGGAAAGGTCTGAGACTCTAGAATACATATTTCATCACTGTTTCATAAAGTCATTTATGTAGAAAGAGTCAAAAATCCGTATATGACAAAACTATAATCAAACAATGGAAAGCCATGAGGCCAACTTCAAGATTTTGCATGTCAATTCTTATCTTATCATGACAAATATTATATCTTTGTAAAGGTCTGAGACTCTAGAATACATATTTCATCACTGTTTCAGAAAGTCATTTATGTAGAAAGAGTCAAAAATCCGTATATGACAAAACTATCATCAAACAATGGAAAGCCATGAGGCCAACTTCAAGATTTTGCATGTGAATTCTTATCTTATCATGACAAACATTATATCTTTGGAAAGGTCTGAGACTCAAGAATACATATTTCATCACTGTTTCATAAAGTCATTTATGTAGAAAGAGTCAAAAATCCGTATATGACAAAACTTATATCAAAAAATGGAAAGCAATGAGGCCAACTTCAAGATTTTGCATGTCAATTCTTACATTATCATGACAAACATTATATCTCTGTAAAGGTCTGAGACTCTAGAATACATATTTCATCACTGTTTCATAAAGTCATTTATGTAGAAAGAGTCAAAAATCCATACATGACAAAACTGTGATCAAACTATGGAAAGCCATGAGGCCAACTTCAAGATTTTGCATGTGAATTCTTACATTATCATGACAAACATCTTATCTTTGGAAAGGTCTGATACTCTAGAATACATATTTCATCACTGTTTCATAAAGTCATTTATGTAGAAAGAGTCAAAAATCTGTATATGACAAAACTGGGATCAAACTATGGAAAGCCATGAGGCCAACTTCAAGATTTTGCATGTGAATTCTTACATTATCATGACAAACATCTTATCTTTGGAAAGGTCTGAGACTCTAGAATACATATTTCATCACTGTTTCATAAAGTCATTTATGTAGAAAGAGTCAAAAATCTGAGTATGACAAAACTGGGATCAAACAATGGAAAGCCATGAAGTCAACTTCAAGATTTTGTATGTGAATTCTTATCTTATCATGACAAACATTATATCTTTGTAAAGGTCTGAGACTCTAGAATACATATTTCATCACTGTTTCATAAAGTCATTTATGTAGAAAGAGTCAAAAATCCGTATATTACAAAACTTATATCAAAAAATGGAAAGCAATGAGGCCAACTTCAAAATTTTGCATGTGAATTCTTATCTTATCATGACAAACATTGTATCTTTGGAAAGGTCTGAGACTCTAGAATACATATTTCATCACTGTTTCATAAAGTCATTTATGTAGAAAGAGTCAAAAATCTGTATATGACAAAACTGGGATCAAACTATGGAAAGCCATGAGGCCAACTTCAAGATTTTGCATGTGAATTCTTACATTATCATGACAAGCATTATATCTTTGTAAAGGTCTGAGACTCTAGAATACATATTTCATCACTGTTTCATAAAGTCATTTATGTAGAAAGAGTCAAAAATCTGAGTATGACAAAACTGGGATCAAACAATGGAAAGCCATGAAGTCAACTTCAAGATTTTGTATGTGAATTCTTATCTTATCATGACAAACATTATATCTTTGGAAAGGTCTGAGACTCAAGAATACATATTTCATCACTGTTTCATAAAGTCATTTATGTAGTAAGAGTCAAAAATCTGTATATGACAAAACTGGGATCAAACAATGGAAAGCCATGAAGTCAACTTCAAGATTTTGTATGTGAATTCTTATCTTATCATGACAAACATTATATCTTTGGAAAGGTCTGAGACTCAAGAATACATATTTCATCACTGTTTCATAAAGTCATTTATGTAGAAAGAGTCAAAAATCTGTAAATGACGAAACTAACATCAAAAAATGTTAGTCTTTTGTTAAATGTTTTTAATGTTAAATGTTCCATGTAAACAGATGAAACGGAGACTTCAGAATACATAAACGTGGTTGCCCACATTCGCTTAACGACTGGCTCGTCTGTATCATTGTGTTTGCTTCTCTGATTCATCAAGCCCCAAAATCCCAAATTTACTTCACTGTGTAGCATCTTACATGTCAACGCTACAGCACTTTAAGAAATGCGACTGCAACTGAAAGATACACGTTGTTGGCTAGTATCACTCACTTTTGAAAACACCTGCCTCACAGTTCTACGCCATGCTCCTGTATGAACTTTTCCTGTCCCTTGGGCTCATGGGATAGAAGACTATCTCAAGTATCAGTCGCTGGGCGTAACCAGGATTCGGACATACTTTATTGTTTACTTCAACTACACAGTAGGTTAGTAAGTGTATTCAGCCGCAACAGTTGTATACACACACATCCAAATCTTGCAAGGAAATTAATTCCAATTTGTGCTTTCCCCGATTTTATTATTTCAAATCGACATATTGCTTCAAATCGCTCCGCATTAGTGGAAATATACAGTCCATTGTCTTTTATGCATCACGTCGCTCGCCAGTGTAGACACGAGCTGAAACTTCTTTTAACGTAAGAATGTGTTTTATGCACGAGACGCTCATGATCCACGTTTGATATTAACACGCGGTGTGTGAGTGGTGGGCAAACATGGTCCTAGACCCCATTCAAACACACCCGATTCTGTATTTCAGTTTAAAATACCATTTAAAATATAATAATATTTTATTTTATAATAGTACACTCTATAATATTAATATTCTATATTAGTACGCTCATACTGTTACATTTTGTAAATGGCAGTCGATTGATCATGGTGTTTTTGCAAACTCAGTTCTCTACTTTAAATGCTATTTCCTCTGCTTTAAATGCTATGTCCTCTTTTTCCCTTGAGGATAAAATTTCATCATTTCATAATGCTCTCAAATCCGACTTAGAAGTCTTTGCTCCCCTAAAAACACATGTCTCATTTATACGGTCAGCCCCCTAGTATAACGATGATCTGCGCTCAGAGAAGGTTGCATGCCGTGAATTTGAGCAAAAGTGGCGTTGTACTGGCTTAAGCGTGATTTATCAAGCTTGGAGGGACCGCCTGGCACATTATAGTGGATATTGATATTGCAAGATCATTATTTTATTAATTTATTATTTAAAATAATCAAAATAATCCTAGAGGGCTATTCCACACAATTAAATTTACTCAATGCAGATGCCTCCAGAGTCTGATCAGATTCAGTTTCTTCAGTTCATGTCCACAAACTCATATGCAGTTCTTTGGTGTCTGCTGCTTCAACTGTTAATTCATTAACCTTCTCCGCTAGGCAATTTTCTAAATCTAATCCAGTACAATCTGAGACACTCTGCAGGCAAGTCTCTCAAATGAAAACGTCCACCTGCACACTCAACCTTCTCCCCTGTAAGTCTCTTCAAATCATGCTTTGATTATTTTTGTCCTTCAGTGCTTGCTATAATAAATGATTATTTGTCAACTTATGTGGTGGCTGTACCACTTAAAACTGCTGCAGTCACTCCCATTTAAAAAAAGCAAAGCACTGACTTGAACTCTCTAACTATCGCCTGATCTCGAGTCTTCCATTTCTGGCTAAACTCTTAGAGGGAACAACCACTCAATAGAAAATAATCTACTTGAGCCCGATCAATCTGGGTTCCGGAAATTGCACAGCACCAAGACTGCGTTGCTCAAAGTTACTATCGATTTACTAATAGCCTCTGATTTTGGCTCGCAATCCCTTCTCATTTTCTTTGATCTTAGCTCAGCTTTTGATACCATTGACCATGCAGTGCTACTTAATCGCCTTGAATATGTATTTGGTCTATCAGAGACAGTCCTAGACTGGTTCAGGTCTCATCTTAATGATCGCAGACAGTTTGTGTGTATGGGTGGCTATAGATCCAAGGTCAGTCCCTTATATAATGGTTTTCCACAGGGGTCAGTTTTGGGTCATCTACTTCTCAGCATGTATATTTATCCACTTGGTGGATAACTAAAATCGCTCAATCTTAATTTTCATTTTTATGCTGATGACAGACCGATTAATGTTCATTCAAGATCAGGCCAAAATGTGGACACTGTGTATCTCTCTTAAATGTGTTACTGTGACCAAGAACCGGATGTCTGGCAATTTTTTGTCTTTAAACTCTCCCCATCAACTGCACAATGCCGGCCCTATGACAATGTCTACTAATGGTGTTGCTCTGGAGTTTCAAAGCAAACTAAAAAACTTGGAGTCATCTTTGATGCCTCGCCAACATTTGAGCCTTTTATTCAGAACTCTGTAAAGACATCCTTTTTCCACTTGAGAAATATTACTCGTTTACGTCCTTTGCTGTCCATCTCAGTTGCTGAAAGGTTGATAAAATTGTTTTGTTTTCTCACATATTGATTATTGTAATGCACTTCTTGCTGGAGCATCTAAAACCTCAATTAGCAAATTACAATATGTACAAAACTCTAGAATTCTGTCTGGGGCTAGATCCAGTGATCATATTTCACAAGTTTTTGAGTCTTTACACTGGCTCCCTGTCAAATACCGTATTGATTTTAAAATCCTTTTGTTAACTTTTAAGGAATTGCATGACCTGGCTCCTCAATACCTGTCTGATCTTTTAATTCCTTACAAACCTTGTAGAATTCTATGGTCTTCTCAGTATGATCTTTTAAATGTGCTCAAGACACTGCTTCACCCCATGGGTGATGGAGCATGTTCTGCTTATGCTCCTAAGATCTGGAACTTTCTCCCGATAAACATTAGAGAAGCAAACTCTCTAGCCACTTATAAAACCCAGAACTGCTTTTATTTGACTGTATCTTTTGCTTTGTTTTTAACAGTATTTTGTTGTGCTGCTTTATTAATGTGTGATTTATTGTTTTGATTTTTGCGCAGCGCTTTGAGAAGGAAACTATTAATGGCGCTATATAAAATAAACATTTTATTATTATTTAAAAAGTTGTAGGAAAACACGTACATTTTTGTACACTGTTTAAAAGAACGAAAGAAAAAAATAGAAAATATATTGGTTAAATATATATCTTTTGATGCACTTACACATCATCAGTGATGGACCCTGAGGTCATTGGATGTTTGGGTCTTTCAACATCATACAACCTCACCCAGGCGACCCAGCCGAGATTGATCAAGTCCTGACTTGTGTATATGTGCCGTGTACCCACGGATCACCCCTCTTGATTCACATCCATCTAGAGGACTTCTCAGCTGTCTCTGTTGAGTTCTTGATCGCCTTTCTCTGAGGTGCTCCTGTGATGCCAAGCAGACTGTATGCTCTGCAGAGAGATCGTGCTGCGAAGCCTCTACAGCCCACCTCGATTGGCGCGCTACCCCCATATCCGGCACTCCTCCACTAAGTCAGCGTACTTGGCACGCTTCCTCTCATTGGCCTCTTCCATACGCTCCTCCCAGGGGACTGTCAGGTCCAGAAGTGTTACGGCCACTGCCATAACATTAAGAGGGAGACAACACAAAGCTCGGTCTAGGGTTTATTTAAATAACATACGGTAGGAACAAACATTGAATGGGAAGAAATTAATCAGGTAACAAAAGAGCAAAGCTCTGCCCGGACGATCGCTCCAGTCTCGCCCTTGAGTGTAACGAAGCGTCTTCCTTTAAGAGCATCGTAAAGGGTCCACAGCTGTAAGGAATTATATAAATCACACAAACTGGTAAACGCCATGCCGGCCCCTAAGGGCAGACAGAGCGTTACAAAAAAGAAACATTAAATGTAACACATGTAATAAAGAAACACTTGTTTTGTTGAATCTGAGAACAGAACTATGTCTGGTCTACGGGTGGTTTCCATGATGTGCTCTGAGAATCTAAGCTGCTTCCCAAGGTCAGCCTTCATCTGCCAGTCTGGCGCGGTTCCAAGGAGTCCCACTGCCCCCCTTGGTTGGGGCTTAGGCTTCTCACCTGCTCAGATCTGCCAAAGCCGTAGAAGGAGTCTGGGACACCTCTTGTACACTTTGTATGGCTGTCCACTTGGTCCACGAGCAGAACTGGCTCTGGCTACCTTGACGACCTCCTGGACCTCCTTCCAATTGGGCTCCTTCCTGTTGAAGTCCGTGTTGGGTCCTGGGGGATCTATCAAAGGTCTATAGGGAACTAGGTTGTCCTCCCGAGCCGCATCACTGTAGGTATTGTAGAGATGGTGGTAGATCTCCTCTTTGGGACAAACGAAGTGGCCACTTTGTTTCTGCCCAAGCATCTGCTTGGTGACTCCAAAGGGGTTCGCAATGAAGGCAGACCGTCTCTTGGCCCTCTCATTCCCCTGCCGTCAGTGCCATTTTGCCCTTTGTAGCGTGGCAAGCTTTTTCCTCAGGATGCCACAAAGTTTTGATAGTGCATCTCTTTTCTTGTCTCGCGCTTCCTTGTACTGCCGCTTCAGGACCCGCAGCTCCTGCCTTATCTGGCTGATCTTCTCTGCCCTACGGTTGTTCACGTAGGGGGTCTTGGTACCCACCAAGATTTTTTTGTGGGAAAAAATATTACTTTATTACTGAACAGTTAAAAAATGTACCTGCTAAAGCAGGAGAGTCAGTGAGTGTTAACTCATCTGACTAAATCAAACAAGTGTCTCTAAAACACCATATAGATAAAACAATATGTGCTGCACTGACTGTTGACCTGACTAATTGTTGTCATCATTAAGAGCAGACGACCCAAATTAAAGACCATCTTCGCAACCCCTTTAATTCGCTCTGTAATGCAAGCCAAAGTGAGCAAACATTTCATTAGCAAACGTCCTTCAAGTCACAGTATAATGGGATCACTTCATTACTGTACATTTGGACAATATTGAGTCTATTCCATCTCCCCTTCACATGTATGGACTGGGATTAGATGGCTGAATCCAAAATCAATTGATTTGAGCTCCATCATCTTTGTGTTGGTCAGGACGTTTTGGTTGTGTAAGTCACCGTGGGTGATATGGTGTTCAATGCAGTGTTTGGCTGCATTCACTGCTTGACGCATGAGATGATGGGCCTCCGTTTCCTTCAGATGTCCATTATGATCTTGAAGGGATGTGGATTTTCCAAAATGACGATGTGTTTACCATCTTCTACAAACCAGTCTGACATTTCTACAATGTTGGGGCATTTCTCTAGTTTGAGTAGCTGCAGATTTATAGCCACTTCGCTCAACAGAGGCTAGTCATGTCCAGGCTGGAAAAAAAGGTTAGCAGACGGTAGGCAGGGTTTTCTATTTTCAAAAATCATTTGTGTTGATGCACACAAATGCATTTTCCTAATTACCTTATTTGGAATTCCCCTCTTTTAATGAAAGATGCACGATGTGCCCAAAACCTGACGTTTCCTGTTCAGCGTGCTATTAAAATGTTTCAAACAGAATCTTTCACAACAAATAGAAATCTTTAGCAAAATGTGTTACATGTCAAATTTGCTTATCTGATTTGCAATCTAGAAATACTTAAGTGCAGAATCTTTCAGATTTCCTCTCAATTTGTTAAAGTTTTTGGACCCCACTTTACAAATGAAATCCTGTCAACTCACAATCTTCTTAGATGATCCACTGTAAGGCACACGGTCAATATGTTTGATGGCAAACTGCAATGAGTAATCACCACATGTCAGCTTTACAGAGGTATATCAACATATCTGGATCATAACACTTAACGTGTATGGAATTACACATGTGAAGAATCTTCAACCACTTTAAAATGTTTGATGAATAAAGCGAAGGCCTTTCTACCTCTTGGCCTTTGGATCTGCCAGTTCCCTCATACACTTTGCCACAGACTTCCGATCCTATAATTTTGCCCTCTTTATAAAGCGATGAAAATTGTCCTATAAACAGAAAATACAGAAGGAACACTTGATCTTATTTCTTTGTCTCACATGAACATTGATAGCAGTGATGTTTGCAATTTAACAAAATAATCTTATTTTATAATAAAGCATATAATAAATAAGCATATAATGTTGAGGGGTTCAGTTCATCAAGTGCGATTCAACAGAATGAAAATGTGTTAAAGTCAGTAAATAAAACAGCAGGGATCGAACCAGTGCTCTTACAATGCTCTTACCACTGAGCCACGGAAGGTTAACAGGAAGATTAA
Source organism: Triplophysa dalaica (assembly GCF_015846415.1). Lineage (NCBI taxonomy): Eukaryota > Metazoa > Chordata > Actinopteri > Cypriniformes > Nemacheilidae > Triplophysa > Triplophysa dalaica. The sequence continues at coordinate 34,878 of NW_026622641.1, read as the reverse complement.
GGGGAATTACAAAACGGATTCGAACATGATAAATCTTGAGATTAACACGTGCTAAATAAAACAAGCCTGATGTTGTGCTGGACTCGAGTCAGCAAATAACCGTTTGTCATTTATCTGAATCTATATTTTTAAGTAGATGATTTATTTTGGGATGTTGATTTTGTCACTGACCTGGATTTCTCTTCAAGTCGTTTTCCGTAACTAGTGCAGGTGAAGATGCCATGTGAAGCTCTTTTACTCTGTCTTTTTCACGATCGTCTGTCTGTCTGTGTGGACTTGTTGAGTTTCGTATCGTCGCTAGCTGACTTTCTGCAAACACTTGATAGCAAGTTATCGTGTGATCCGTCGTCGCTTTCGCTAAAAACAGCACTGAGAAGATACTTCAACTCGGCGTCCTGATAAGAACTGGTTACTGGGTCGACTCTATGATGTTGGCATTCATGACACAGGGCATTTTTCAAACACACCAACACGCTGAATTCAGGTCGCCTAGAAAACCTTTTACATTTACATTTAAAACTAGCGGCGTAACATTGATACTTTAAAAATCGCATTGAGTGTATTGTTTCTGTAACGGCGTTCCATAGGGTCCAAAACGCGCGCGTCTGCCTGAACGTAAAACCAGTTTAATGTTTTTATATTGACAACTGAAAGTAAGTGTATTCTTTCTTATTGGAATAGTAAATTAAAGTTTGAGTATGTTGTAATCATCTGACTCAAATTTATTAAAATGAGCAATTACTTAATTAATTAATTACTTAATTAATTTGCTATTTTTTATGGAATTCCTCCATGACAACATATCCAACAGGAAGAAATAGCATTACAGGAATTAGATATACAGCATGTACTTTTCACCACTATGTGTCTCTTAGTCACCAAAATAAGAATCTTGATTTATGCCTGTAAGTAACAATCATTGAATAAAATTAAGAATGTTGTAATTTAAACACTCGAAGTGACAGAACTTACTATAATTACTATTTTCAAAGTGTTAATATTTGCGTTATTGTTTGTTTAATAGCTGCATAGATGCCATTTGTGGACTGCGTTTGGGAGAAGCTCATATTTCATGGGAAACCAAATTATGTTAACCTGCAATAATTGATTAAAAGAGACCGAATTAAACTATCTGAGTGTCGATTTACACAGAGTAAAAATACCCTACCTTATTTGCAGAGACCATTTGCACTAGCTCCGCCCATCAACATGTGATTGATATGTGAACGGAGAACGTGCAAAGAATGATGCGATGTAAACCATAGACTGCAGTGGCGTAGGCTGTAAAGTCTACTGAGTTGGCACTGGAGACCGGGTCTAATTAACCTCTTGCCGAAATGGCACTTAAAGCTTTTTCTAGCACATTAGAGATCATAAAAGCATTTGTTTTAAATGAAATTGATTTAAGATTTAAAATTAATTTTCATTCATTAGGTTTAGGTCTAGGGCAAGGTTAGAGCTGTAATTTCTCAATAAATTGTCGTCATTTTAATTATTTTGTAATTGTATTTATTTTAATTATTTTGTAATTATTGCATAATTTTTATTGCACAACAAAACAGAGTTGCAGATAGCAACGTTATCTACCATTATTTGTAAGTGAGCGGCGAACACAGCGATCTACGCAATGTCTCGTTCCCGCTTCTCAGGGAACCAAGGTTACGAAAGTAACCTGAGACGTTCCATTTCGAGAGCGGTCACTTTGACATTGCGGAGAACCGCATATGGAACTGTAGTACAATCCCGCCGTGAGAGCTTGCAAAATCAGCCAGAAAAAAACACAAGCATGGGAAGCATACAATTTTAACCATTCGCGAGGTCACCCTAAGCGTCAACATCTGATTGGCTTAAACCGGCCAATGAACTGCTAAATCACTGAACAGGCCAATGAACTGCTAGATCGGGCTCCTGTTAAATTTACATATCCAAACCCAACAAATGCAGTGGGCTGCGCTAAAACGGGGTAGACACCTCAACAGTAAGAGCCAGCACGGAATCCCTCTAAAAAGGGCAAAGGTAAAGGCGTCCACCACCCAGTGAGAGAGCCTCTGCTTTGATACAGCCCGACCTTTAGTTCCCCCACCAAAACAGACGAAGAGCTGTTCAGACTGCCGAAAGCCAGCCGTGGGATCAACGTAAGCCGGTAAAACCCTTACCGGGCAGACCGCTCTCTGAGCGCTAGCATTCTGCGAGTCTGACGACTCAGAAAACAAAGCGGGCAAAGAAATGACCTGTGCTCTAAATGGGGTAGACATAGATTTTGGCACATAACCTGATTTCGGCCAGAGAGTGACGCTGCAGTCGCCGGTTCCAAAACGAATGAAATCAGCTCCGACAGAGCGCTTGTACATACCCTATGCGCTTAGCCGAAGCAAGGGCAAGAAGGAGAACAGTTTTTAGAGTGAGCCCTCTTATGGAAGCCGTGTCCAAAGGCTCGAATGGGGGAGAAGAGAGAGCCTTCAACACCAGCGCTAAGTCCCAAGGTGGCACCGAAGGGGATCGCGTGGGAAAAAGTTTCCTCAGAAGCAGACGGCAGGCCTGGGTCCGAGCCCAACGAGGTAGTGGAAGGGCAAAAATGTGCGGCGAGGGTCTCCTCGACGGGTGGCATGCGCACGTAGCCGTGGGCCTCCACTCCGACCACGTGCGCGAACATAGGCTGTGTAGCAGCGTGAATGCGCGCCGGCTGAGGAGCAGACCACGATTTCACCACGTGCTCGTGGACATCTGGAAAAAATGGCGCACTCCTCTTTGATGTGGCCTGACGGCGGCCCCGCTGAAGGTACCACGAGTCAAGCTTACTTTTTGCCGGCTCCTCAGGTGAACTCCAGGTGATGTCGAGCTTGCTAACGGCGTTCTATAAACTCCTCGTGGAGGTCCGGGGTGCTCTCTAGGTCGGGGCGATCCCGCTCCGATCCTGCACAGTCCTTGTCCGAAGCTGAGATGGACATGGAGTTATCTTCATCCTCATCGTCGAAGGAAATGGCACCCGCGACGGAAGGCGGGGGACGAAGACTCTCATCGACGTAGAGGACCGGGGAATGGGGTGACGGCAGAGGACGGAGGCCCGGAGCCGTGTCGTCGCCGCTCCCCCCTGGAATGGGTAGACTCACCAGCGACTCGTTGGTGGCAGTGAGCTTCGACCCTATTATTCCACGAGCGATGTTCCTGCGAGTTCTCAAGACACGCGCCGGCATGTCCGCACAGTGCGCACAATCGGACTTGCAGAATGCAGCCTCCACATGAGCCAGGCCCAGGCAGGCAATGCAGTGCTCGTGCGTATCCTGCGGGTCAATGGGACCCGCGCAAAGACAACAGAAAGAAGCCATCAGATGCGGTGAAGAAGTATCCAGTTGCGTCTTCAATGATGGCAGCGTGAAAAAGAAGATTCTGAGGATTGTCGTCACATGCACTGTATTTATACAGTCTGGATTCGTCAGTATTTGCATGCTGTTGCATTCTTGCGACAATTGGCCAGTTTTTTTACTGGCTTTATTCAATAAGACTTCCGGAAAAGTGAAAAAGGGGAGGAGTTTCATATGCGGTTCTCCGCAATGTCGAAGTGCCGGCTCTCGAAAGGGAACAAATAATCTGAAGAAGGTTTTGATACCTTTTAATGCATCTTAAATTGATTTGGATAGATCTCTGTTTCATCAGCTTCTTTTTTATCAAAATCAATGTCCTCTGTCTCATCCCAAAATCTGTGGGAATATCGATCTACTGTAACATGTTTTAGCCATACTAAAGGTTTGATACTGTTACTAGCATAACAAGATGAAATCATTGTATGATATTTAAATGTAGCTTCAGAAAATAACGCATGGAAACACTGAGGAATACCTTTCACCACAGTAGCTCGCATGGATTTCCACAACATCAATGGGACTGCTCACAAATGGGACAGGCTGTCTTGAATGCAACCCATTAATAAAAACATTATTATTATTATGTTCACACCAATACCCTGTGGCCTTTCCTCTAATACTTAAAACCAAACATCTCTATTCAAAACTTTTATAAATTTGTATTTGTTAAATTTGTATAAAATATGTGCAATGAATTCTTGTTCGGCAGAGAAAGAACTAGCTTGTTTTCAAGTTGTTCTAATGGTAACCACATAAAAAAGCCAATAATAAGATGGTGCCTTTATGTTAGTCTGTCAAATTGGTCAAAAGTTCAGGTGAAAGGAGAATTGCATGAATGCCTATATGAATGTTATAGTCTTACTTTGTCAGAACCCTTGAAACATGAAGGAAGATCTAAATAGCTAGAGTACTTAAAGTGTAAAATAAATCAATAAAACATTTAGAGTGTAACCTTTATAAATAGCAGTAAACATGATATAATTATACTTCTTGACTGTTCATCAGAGTCAGAGGAGAGTTCTACTGTCTTGCAAAATATCACATGTGCCGCTAATAACTGGACTGGCATGTTTTCTGAACACGTATCGCATGCTGCTTTTGCCATTTTTTCAAACTCCTTTGCAGACTAGGGGAGAGTTAAAGTATCAAGAGTTCCTTGGATTGGTACTATGTACAGTGTTGACTTCCCACGTGCAACTGTATTGAGGTAAGCACCTGTATAACCTTCTGCCTCAGGCGGAACAATACAAAATATTCTTTGTCCAGATTCACCTTAAAGAAAAAGATAGTAAAGAGGTAATACTTGAAGTCAGTCAAATTTGACAGTAGACAACATAAGACAAAAGCTAAAAATAGGAAGCTTCAATATCTTACCAACAGCCTTATACAACATCCATGCCCCCTTCAAAACAGCAATTTTAGAGTACGTCTCCTCAAGTTTTGTAGACAACTGTGTATAATTTATATAATGTAAGTATTGTGGCAAATAGATGCCTTTGGAGAATGTACATTCCTTAATAATTTAATTAAGTCTTATTAGCAGTAAATTATGTTAGCGGTTAATCATGATGTACTGCTATGCCTTCACTCACTAAAAGACAAGTTATGAACACAGCCCTACTGCGTACAATTTGTGTGGTGCATTGACATACTCTTTATGAGTAATGTTCAATAACAGTTTTTTTTAAGAATTACATTACAAATGTAAAAAAAAATTGTAACTCAGCATACCAAAAAATGGTGTAAATTATTAAACTAATAATAATATTAAAATAATAATAACATTCCTACTCTGACATTCAACAACAACAAAAACAAGTTTTTAAAGCAATTGTCTCCTCCGTTTCACTCATTGCTGCTTTGTTTTCCACAGTTTTAATACAACCAGTGACATAACCGTGACGTCGACTCCAAATTGGTCTATAGAGGGTATGGATGTATCGTCACTTTACCACGTCAACACCACGTGAGCCCGCCTGTGCGCGGCCCCCTGGGTGGCAAAACATTCCTATAAGTCGTAGTGAAGCCGAATGGATCACCGTCGAGTCCAACTGCTTTTAATTTCAGCAAATAATTGCGTGTTTTTCTCCCAGTTTCTTTATATCTCCTATTTTTCTCAGCCAATAGGATGGGTGTTTTGCCACCCTCTCGTGGGAAATGACGTCGATGCATACCCTCTATTGGTACCCACCCCTAGATTTGTGCGATGGAACCAGACATGCTAAAATGCTATCTGGCTACCTGGTTTTGCATACAAAAACACCTTATCCCTGTGATAACTCTTTACAGAATAAGCATTTCATTCACAAATGTGTGTATCGTTTAAATATGCAAGTATATCGTTAAAGTATATTTTATTATTTCTGTGATTATTGACATTTCTTTACCACGTGTGCATTGGTGGTTAAGTAAATAATGAATAAATAAAAAATTTGATTATTAAATAACTGGTAAAAATTACTTATATATATATTTATATATATTTATTATATTAAAATACCCAAATACATATAATTACTTAAATGGGGTCACATACCTATCCAGAAAACTGGTCTGTTCCTCCTCTGGGGGTCTTCATTAAGTACCCGATTGAACTGGGCGTTCATTTTGTCTCGAAGATCGTTAATTCGTCTACTGTATCGGTTGCCACCATCCGCCATACTCCCGTACTGTTAGCTTATTCTAACCGTAACTGGAGTCTTGCCTTGATGAACTTACCGAAATTGCGCAGTATCCAGTTTCAAGGCCCGTCCACTTAAAGGAACAGTTTGGGTTCCATTCAAGTTTGACTCATTGTGTTAGAAGTATTTCATTCTTACATCAGAAACATATTCAGAGCCCTTCAAAACGGGACATTTTGAGCCATTCAATGTGTGTCAAAGTTTTCAATTAATCCTGTAGCAGAACAATGGTATGGTCAGATTTTTCTGTAAACATATTTTTCCTCAGCAATGTTTTACCCAACAGAACTGGTTTTAAAAAAAATTGTAACTTGTAATCTAAAACTTTAAATCGAGCCAGTGAGAAGCTATTAAATCATTGTAGTGGCTGTTACTGTGTTTTGATTAGTTGAATGAAGATTTGTATTAAAATCTTTTTATCAAGTGAATTTTTACATTCAAAACCAAGAGGTTTCAGATGTAAATAAAATTGAAAATTACAAAAAAATATACATTGGGATATTTTCTGAAATCAAATTAGTGCATCCAATTCCACCAAATTTGGCACGCACCAATTTAAAACCCACCTCTATAGGTATTTTTATCTATGTTTATTTAAATGAATTTGTTTGATTGACATCGAGAGTTAAGGCATTCGGAACAAATATTTCCTCCGGCAGTTCACCAAGCATTCAGTTAAGACATAATTATGTTGGCAAGACACATACGTTCTGATGAGAGTTTCAGTGAGAGTAAGATCATTTTTGTGTATTAACATCTTGGAATAACCCTTAACATCGATCAAGGGCCTCACTTTATTTTCTTAAGTATACAGTATGTTAATTCATTTAGCGCTCATAGGCTTGGCTGCATGGGTGGGTCACTGGGTCTGAATCCTATATCCATGTGCTGAAAATTACAAAATAATGCATAATATTTTTCCATTTTAAAAGGAAATGTGGCTGTTCATTGTATGCTTCTTTGCAGACACGATATAGCGCCAGTCTCTTCACGGAGGAAAACGGCAAGGCATTTGGCATTGTCTTGAGCTGAGAACACTGCTAAAAAAAACACTGCTAAATTGTTTTAAAAAGATTTAATAGACATTCTCAATGTACAGTAAGTTTCGATGCTAAATAAAGACAATATGCAATCTTTTTGCTTTGTGTTTTTTTTAAATTACACAATATTTGTTGAAACAAACTCCCGACAAAGCAAATACATTTCTTTGGCAGGGGTATTAGAACCAGCTAAATTCTGCAGGTCTTCAAGACCATTCAACCCATCTGAACTCAAAGGACATTCAAATTCTGGAACAACAACTCCCAAATCTTCACAGGAATCATATGATGCTGCTACGTCCCAGTCTAGATCTGCCTCTTCAATGTCCTAAGTAAAAGCAGTTAAAGACATTGTAAAAAAATCCACTTAATGTATGCATAAACAGCAGTGTGATGACAGAGGTACTACAGCAGGGTCACAATACCTCATAACTGTCCAACTAGTCAATATTTGTGTGCATCAGTCCAATCTGCCACAGATGCTCTGTGCTTCAATTGCCTTCTGTTGAGAGTGGATGACGATTCCAGTCTTCTGCAAATGTGTCCAAGTCTGCCTGAAGTCTTGAGAGAAAAGTGTAGTGCACACTGAAAAGGTCCTCAAACACTGATATGTCAAGCAGTCCTTCAGACTCCAGGGAGTGTAGCATGTCTAAGTATTTGTTGGTCACCATGATTCTGACATCACCCCAAAGACGCTCTTAAATCCTTTTTTTTTTTACTTTAAAATCAATTCTGTGAACAAGAATTTTGATGTGAAGTATAATGATAAATGTTAAATATTTTGTCACCTAAAGGGGACTGTAAAGCTACCTACAGATGTTATATTGTGTAGTTACTGAAATTGCAAAGTCCTTTCATTTTGGAAACTTCAGAAACTTCAGATTATGGACGCTTTTACCTGAAATGAAACTTCCCCGGTCAGTGCCTCTTGAAGTGAACAAGAACCAGGCAATCTGTACATTCTCCACTCCATGGTCTCCCCTGACCCTGATTTAAAAAAAATCTTGAAATACATTTACGGACATTAAAATTGAAAAGCTCTTTCTCTAGTATTACTCACCTTGATGGTAAAACAAATTTTTGGACTCCTACTGAGAAGAAGTTGTATGCTGTTGATGCACGGTTATTGTCTGCTGCATTCAAGTACAGAACCTCAAAAAACAAAGGAAAGGGACAAAAGTGCAACAGTAAGCAAATATAGGAAGGAGGAAATGTAACACACTGGAATCAATTGTATTACGGCCTACTTTTTAATAAACAGGAATCATAGTGACTGGACTTTATCTTCATACTAGATAACATTGCAAATCAAATACAAACTGATTTTTTACAGAAACCGAGTGTAAACATACCTTCCTGGAGTAACCATCCACACCACCAAATATTATGATGTTGTACCTATTCAAAAGACAATTGCTTTCTTTGTATTGTTCAATTTAGATTTTCTGCTCACTAGCAACAAATTGCAATATCTAATATAAAATGCGTAAGACTAGAAGGAGACAGGAAGGATGGCTGATTGCCCTTGCAGTGGCAAACCACATGTGACCATGTATAAATTAAGAGGACATTTATATACATGCTTAAACTTAAGCTCTTACCGTATCAATTTGTAATTTGTATCTATGTGGACATGAGAAAGGGGCCCCCGAACAGAGTAGGTTCTTCTCACCACACATCCCAACCTGGCCAGTCTTGAAAGGATTCCAACTGAATCAACTCTGTGCATTGAGGCAGTTATTCTGTGCCATTGCAAACGTATACATAAAGACAATCAACCTCCCTCTGACCATTCTGTAACCAGATGCAGGCATATCATCCTTAATTGCTCGAACAGAGTAATCCAACTCCTCATCTGTGATGCTGCTGTACAAGTCTGAGACGGATAGGCCAAAATCTGTCATCCTTCTAAACATGGTTCTCGTGGAAACACCCATCATTTTTTCAATGTGATGCACAAGAAGGTTCGTCTGCAGCTTCTCTGCTAACTCTTCTCTTTCAATTGCAAACCTTGGACGTCCTCTCAGACCAGTAGTGGAATCCACCATTGCATGTGGAATATGGTGGCTGTCTGACAATTTCAAACACCTCTTGCAGAGCCTGAATGATATCAATGGGTATTTCCACATATCTACAGAGTGCTTGCATGAGGTAAAGCTACTGCTGACGACAGACAAATTCTATATAATCAGCGTCAAGCAGTAATCTGAGAAGTGCTCTCTCAAACTTTGAAAAGGCATCTTTTGGAGGAGCTTCTCTCTGAGTTTGCTGCAGAACACAGAGAAATACAATATGCTCTAACCAGCCACATTAGATATCAACAAATCACATAATGATCTTAATTGTCTTATTTAAACCCATTAATAACCTAATGAGCACAGTGTCTGAGGGTGGGTTTTGACTAGAAAGGAAACAGCTACCTTCACTGGGCATGCAGACTTCAATACCGTATGATTTGTTGTCACGCTGAAAACAGTTAATTAATATATATATTTATTATTTAAAGCTCGGGTTTAGGGTAGGTGTAGGCATAAGCTATGGAATTTCTGGTAATTATATGGTGAGATTTTGCACCACTTCCGTTGTTGTATCCCTTCTAGCAACAACCCTGAGGATGAGTCAAGTACAGTAAACCCCATTTTGAATATACCATATTTTTGAAATTTACATAAAAGTAATACCCAGGACAACATCATTTGATTTAGTTATAATTGTGCTGTTGGTTGGTATTTTGTTTAAAGGTTTGTGTAGTGTTAAAAAACATTGTTGTTTAAGTAACTTAAATATAGTGGCAGTTCACAGTGGAGAGCAAGGGTATAGTAGTAAATTACATCAACTATGACTGTGTTCCCATTTGCTGCAATACCTACATCTTGCTGTAACTAGTAATTTGATGACAAGATGATTAAACAAAAGGCAGTATTAGAAATATAAGTAGCAGCAGTGAAAATATGCTGCTTGCCTGCAGACTAGACGGCACTTTCTGATGACATTATAATAAATACATTGCTGATCTACGAGGATAAATGTTAACATGCCAAGGTTGGATGAGCTTTTGCTTTGTTAAATGCAAAGATGCGTTTAGCTAATGTTTTGGTTTGTAACAGCGGCTTCAAGGTGTAGTCGCTCCATTTACACATGTTGACATTTATGTGTATTAGATGTCTGCTGTAGTCATATTTACAAGCTGAATTTAACAAATGTATTTAAACTTGTTTTATAAATTTTGTCCACAAAATAAACCTTTGCACTTTGATTTATATAAATTTTCTCCTTTTCTTCATCTCAATGTCATAATGCCGGTAATAGCGAGTTTGCCGTATAAAAACTACGATTACGACTCCATACAGCCCTATTTCTACTTCGACAACTACAATGAGGATTTCTAGCAATGACAGACTCAAACCCCGGCTACCAACGAGTACGTTTGTAAGAAATTCGAGGTGCTGTCCATGCCAACTCACTCGTCCAGCCGACAGAATGCATCCACAGCATGCAGAAGGATGAACAGAGGTTGCTGTCAATCAAAGAACAGCTGAGGTGAAAGTGAACAGTTAAAGAACAAGCTGCAGCAGCTGCGGAGTTCACATCAATGAGTCAAGTTGAAAAGACTTTAAAGAAACACCCCCCCTGCGCTTTTTTTAAAAGTTACAAGTTACATTTACATTTAGTCATTTAGCAGACGCTTTTATCCAAAGCGACTTACAAGTGGGGTAGGTAATGGAAGCAATTGGGAAAGCACAAGTACAACAAAAGCATAAGTGCAATCAAAAAGAAGACTGGTCTCATATAGCCTAACACAGTATACAGAACCATTCATTCATACTTTTTTTTTTTTTTAGAGTCAGAACAGATCAGTAAGATGTTGGCGGAAGAGATGTGTTTTCAGGTGTTTCTTAAAGATGGCTACAGAATCTGCAGATCTTGTAGCAGCTGGCAGATCATTCCACATAGGTGGAACAGATCCGGAGAAGGTGCGCGAGAGAGATTTTTTACCTTTGTGGGATGGCACCACAAGATGCCATTCGTTTGCAGAGCATAGGGATCTGGCGGGTACATATGTCTGTATTAGGGAGTGAAGATAAGGTGGTGCTGAACCAGTGGTGGTCTTGTAGGCCAGGAGCAGAGTCTTGAATTTGATGCGAGCGACTATAGCGAGCCAATGTAGCTTAATGAGTAGAGGAGCCGGGATTACAAGCAGTTCTGTTTCTGAAAGGTTCAGCTGTAGGTGATGGCCGTTCATCCAGAGCGAGATGTCGGCTAGGCAGGCTGAGATGCGTGCAGAAACAGTCGGATTATCTGGGCGAAAAGACAGGTAGAGTTGTGTACCATCGCATACCAGTGATAGGAAAAGCCATGTTTCTAATGACAGAGGCAAGGGATGTCATGTATACAGAGAATAGCAACGGACCAAGCACTGAGCCCTGAGGGACACCTGTGTCGAGATGTTGGGACACCTCACCCCTCCAAGATACTCTAAATGACCTACCCGAGAGGCAAGACCTGAACCATTGTAGCACCATTCCGGAGGCCCCCATAGCATTGAGAGTGGACAGGAGGATGTGATGGTTAACGGTGTCAAAGGCGGCAGATAGATCCAGTAGGATGAGAATAGATGAGTTAGAGGAAGCTCTTTCAAGTCTCCGGGCTTCAATGACAGAGAGCAGCGCAGTCTCAGTGGAATGACCGGTCTTGAACCCAGACTGGTTGCTGTCCAGGAGGTTATTCTGGGTGAGGATGACAGCTGGTTACATACAACACGTTCTAGTGTTTTAGCAGCAAAGGGAAGTAGGGATACCGGTCTGTAGTTCTCTAACAGTGCAGGATTAAGAGTAGATTTTTTTAATAGTGGGGTAATACGGGCCTCTTTGAAGAGTATAGGAAGTTAGCCCGTGGTGAGAGACGAGTTTATAATGTGAGTTAGAGAGGGGACAACCGATGGAGAGATGGCCTGGAGGAGATGGGTGGGGATGGGATCTAGAGGGCAGGTAGTCGGGTGGATTGAAGAAATTACCTTGGAAACTTCCTCTTCAGATAGGAGAGAGAACGAGGGGAACAAGCATGTGGCTGGGGATTGGCTGTGGTCCATAGGCGGTGGCGCAGAGAATTGAATACTGATGGTGATCGTTTTCTTTACAAAGAACGATGCAAAGTCGTCAGCTGTTAAGTCTGATGGGGGTGAGGGGTAGGCGGGCGCAGGAGAGTAGAAAAGGTTTTAAAGAGAGTATGAGGGTCAGCAGAGTTATTGATTGTAGCGTGGTTGTACTGGGTTTTCGCAGAGGAGACAACCACAGAGAAGGAAGAGAGAATAGACTGGTAGAGAGAGAGGTCGGTGGGTTCTTTTGATTTGCGCCACTTTCTCTCAGCAGACCTGAGAGAGGCGCGATGCTCACGGAGAACATCAGATAACCAGGGGGCAGAAGGAGATGCACGGGATGGCCTAGATCTAAGCAGCAGGTTAATGTGGAGCAAAGGGTGTGGGTGGCGGTGTTAGCATCAAGTAGAGAGAACTGTTAAGGGGGTGGGAGATTAGCAGTGACTGCAGAGGATAAGCGGGAGGGAGAGAGTGAAAGTAGGTTGCGTCAGAATGTGATCAGTGCGGAGGCATGTGTAGTGTCTGGAGAAGTTAAGTCGAGATCAAGAGTTATGAGGAAATTATCTGACGTGTGCAGCGGGGTGACCTGGGAGTGATGGGTGAAGCAATGGCGTGTGTAGATGAGATCAAGTTGATTACCAGATTTATGAGTCGCTGAAGTTGGGACCCGCTTGAGGTCGAACGACGCACTCAGGTTGTTAAAGTCAGCAGCCTTTTTTTGTTTTCCAGGTGGATGTTGATGTCTCCAAGTACCACCAGAGAAGTACCATCCTCGGGAAATGATGACAGAAGTGTATCCAATTCCTCCAAGAAGGTCCAAGGTGCCCTAGGGGACGAAAGATAACTACAACATGTGTTTTAACAGGGTGGATGACAGTGACAGCATGAGACTCAAAGGCGGTGTTGTTTTTATAAGAAGGTGCTAGCTGTTAAATTTCCAGTCGTTAGGAATAAGTAGACCGGTTCCTCTGCCCCTCCCTGATTTGCGTGGGCTGTGGGAGAAAGTGTAATTATTAGAGAAGGCAGCCGGTGTGGCAGTGTCCTCCGGTTTGATCCAGGTTTCAGTAAGTGCTAAAAGAGAAAGACCAGAATGTTTTGCAATAGCAGTGATGACATCTGCCTTGTTTACAGCGGATTGGCAGTTCCATAAACCAATAGGAAAGGTAATAGAGGTAGTTTTGGACGCTGAAAGAGTACGCAGTGTAATGTTTCTTATTTCAGTAAAGAAACTGTTTTATATCAGAACTGTCTTTTATTAACTCACAGGATGCAAGCATGAACATCAACAACTTCTACTTCACTGATTCCCAGTCTGAACACTCCTAGAGGTCAGTGTAATGCTACTGACACCTAGCGGTAAGTTTCTGTACTAACATCTACAATCACACTATCACTACATCCCCTTTCCATTAGACATAAAGACAAGTTATTACAACTGATGACTTATATATTAGCTAACCACTAAGCAAGCAACTGTACACATCATACAAGATGCATCAAACAACAATCTCAACAATTATTTACATTACTATCAGAGTATTAATAATCAACCGATTACATTTCCTCTTTTTCTTGTATGAAAAGTCAAATGCTTATGATATGTTTAAGCAATATTCAGAGATCCAGTCTATCTGGAGGCTTTACTGTGCGTCTCGATCTTCTCAGTACAGGTGAATGCAAATCTGATCAGTTCTCTTTAACTGGCTCTTTGTTATCCAGTACTGGAAGTGTTTTGGATGTTGTTGTAGAATCTGCACAGTCTGTGTCACATGTATCCTCTAGCACTGTCTCTTTTTGTTTTTAAACAGATTCCCTCCGATTCCTCCTCAGGATTTGACCATCCTCTGTCCTGACAGTGTAGGATCTTGGGTTCACCTCCTCAGGACTGTGGCTCTTTTAGTCCAGGTACCGCAATCCTCAAGTCTTACTCTGTCATTATTGGAGAGTGGTTCTAGGCTTTTTGATGGCTCATCATAATTAACTTTTTGCCTCTGTTTCAGGTGTTTTTGTTTTCTTTTCAGGCCTTCTTCTTGTTTGGTGTTGCTAAGCAAGGAAGTGTGGTTCGTAATCTACGACCCATCAGGATTTCAGCAGGAGACTCACCATGTTCTAATGGAGAAGCACGGTAATTCAGCAGAGCTAAATAGGATCTGCCTGGCTGTCCACTGCTTTCTTGAGTAATAGTTTCACTATGTGTACGCCTTTCTCTGCCTTTCCATTCGACTGCGGATATAATGGGCTCGATGTCACATGTTGAAACCCATATTCCTCAGCAAACTTCTGGAAGTCCTTGCAAACTGTAGCACAGTCCATTATTACTGCAAACCACATGCGGAATGCCGTGTCTCGCAAGATGGATTTTATGTGTGTTATTACACAAGCAGCAGAGGTATTGGGAAGCAATGCCATCTCTGGATAGTTTGATAGATAGTCTATCACTAGCAAATAGTTTCGTCCATCCAGGAAGAATAAGTCAGTCCCAACTTTCTGCCATGGTTCATCTGGTTGATCAGGGATAATCATTGGCTCTTTCTGTTGCTTAGCATGATGCTTCAAGCAAGTATCACAGGTTGACACCATCCTGTCGATGTCTGCGTTTATCCCGGGCAAATAGATTGCAGTTCTAGCCCGTCTTTTACACTTTTCTGCTCCAAGGTGTCTTTCATGCAGTCTTTTCAACATCTCCTTTCGCAGTGACTGGGGGATAATGATTCTGTTCTGTCTCATCAGAAGTCCCTTGACAACACTCAACTCTGTTCTGATGTTGTAGTACTGGGCACATTCTCCCCTAGTCCAACCTTCATTCAGATGTGTAATGACCAATTGCAGACATTTATCTTTCTCAGTCTCCATTGCAATTTGTTTGAGTTTTTTATCTGTGACTGGAAGAGCTTCAGCTACCATGTTTACATGCTGCGTCACATCAGCCTCTGTGGAACTTTCACTTTTTCCTCTCTGTTCCGCAGCTCTGGACAGAGCATCTGCCAGAACTAGATACTTGCCTTGAGTGTAAATTAGCTCCATGTCATACCTCTGCAGTCGCATCATCAGTCGTTGAATTCTTGGAGACATTTGATTCAGGTTCTTTTTAATGATGGCTATTAACGGCTTGTGATCGGTCTCTGCCAGAAATGTCGGTAAGCCGTACACATAACTGTGAAATCTCTCCACTCCATACACTAAACCCAGGCACTCTTTTTCTATCTGTGCGTATCGACATTCAGACGGAGTCATCGTTCTTGAGGCATATGCGACTGGCCTCCAATTATCTCCCTCCGCCTGCAGTAGCACTGCACCCCAGTCCATCTTTCGATGCATCAGTCGAAATCTTTATTTTTTTCCTTGGGTCAAAGAACGTCAACACAGGCTCTGTGGTGAGGAGAGTCTTCAGTCGTCCCCATTCTTGCTCATGATCAGCTGTCCATTTGAACTCGGCTTTATCACATAACAGTGCTCTCAAATAAGATGTTTTTGAAGACAGGTTTGGTATGAACTTTCAGACGAAATTGATCATCCCCACCACTCTCAATACAGCCTTCCTGTCTGTGGGTCTAGGCATTTTGAGTATTGCTTGTATTTTACTCTTGTCTGGTTCCACACCCCCTTCTGACAGCTTATCACCTAGGGATGTGATCTCCTTCGCACCAAACTCACATTTGTCCTTATTCAACTTTAGCCCATACTGCCTTACTCGCTGTAGGACGTCCATGAGCCTTTCGATGTGTTGTTCTATTGTGGATCCCCACAATAGAATATCATCCACATAAACATGCACACCCTCGATGCCTTCTACTATGTGTTCCATAGCCCTGTGAATGTTTGCGTTTAAGTCCTTTGGATCCATACACACACGAAGATCACCATTGGCCTTCTTCACACACACCATCGAATTAACCCACTCTGTAGGCTCTTCCACTTTTTCTATGACTTCCATCGCTGTCATCCTTTCAAGCTCTTGCCTCAGCTTATCACGAAGTGGTGCTGGAACCCGTCTTGGTGCGTGAACTACTGGCTGTGCATCTTTTTTCAACTTTATCTTGTAGGTGAATGGTAATACTCCAAAACCTTCAAATATGTCAGGAAACTGTTTCACTATATGTTCCCCTCTGTTCTGTGTTTCTCCATGATTTATGGTGTAAATTGTACTTACTAGACCCAGGTCTTCACATGCCTTGTCTCCCAACACAGAATCATGGCCATCTGGAACAACCACGAACAGGAGGTAATGTTCTCTGTTTTTAACTTTTACCCTGAGAGTGCATGTTCCTTTTGTTGGAATGTTCTGCCCATTATAGGCTTTGAGTTGCATCCTTTTCTGACTTATACGTGGCTTGATTTTCATCCTTCTGACATCATTCTCTGAAATCAGATTGACTTTTGCTCCTGTGTCTAGCTTGAGTGATACTGTTACTCCATTTATTTCGAGAACAGTCATCCACTTGTCCTGTGCAACACTATTCACATCAGTCTGTTCTTTTTCTTCTTGACTGATATCAGCCTGCTGCACCATTCCAATGAAGAATGTGTCACTGAGGGCTGTTTCTTCCACTGCATGCACACGTTCTCTTTGACTTTGTCCGCCCTTTGAAAAGCATTGCTTCGCAAAATGATTCTGCCCTTTACATTTGGCACAGACTTTGCCATAGGCTGGGCACTGTTTTGGCGGGTGTCTTTTGACACATCTTTTACAGTTGAACAATTCTTTCTCCTCAAGATGTTTCATGTTACTCACTCTGCATTTATGCATTTTCTCTGTTACTGCAGCTACAGCTGAATTGTCACCCCCGCTCATCCTTGCGTTGTCACCAAAGGTTTTAGCATGCTGAAGAGCAATCTCACTGGCATGACATATCCGCACAGCTTCATTCAAGGTTTGCTCTGACTCTCTCAAGAGCCTCTCCCTCACTTTTTTATCATTGATACCGAACACAATTTGGTCCCGGATCATTGAATCTTGCAACAGTCCGAAATTGCATGTTTTAGCTTTCAACTTTAAATCCATTACGAAACAGTCAAAAGTCTCTTCTTGTTGTTGCAGACGAGAACGAAAAACATACCTTTCAAAAGTCTAGTTTTTTTTCGGCGTGCAGTGTGAATCAAACTTCTCCATTATCATATTTGCCTTTGTCCTCGGCCTGCGCAAACACAAGCGTGTTAAACACCTCTATCGATTGAGGTCCCGCGACGGTGAGAAGTAATGCTATCTTGCGTGCATCCGACGCTTCATCCAGACCCACTGCTTGCAAGTACAGCGCAAATCTCTGTTTAAACACACGCCATTCGTGATCAACATTTCCCGTCCAGTTCACAGCGTCAGGCGGCTTAACACTTTCCATGACGACTGACAGTGTTTGTGATCATCACCACTCCTGGTACCTTGTAATGTTTCTTATTTCAGTAAAGAAACTGTTTTATATCAGAACTGTCTTTTATTAACTCACAGGATGCAAGCATGAACATCAACAACTTCTACTTCACTGATTCCCAGTCTGAACACTCCTAGAGGTCAGTGTAATGCTACTGACACCTAGTGGTAAGTTTCTGTACTAACATCTACAATCACACTATCACTACACGCAGGTTGTTAGGATTAGCCATGCGTGGTCTTCTGCGAGTTACCATTGGTTTACGAGATGTAATGACAGTGTGGATTTCAAAACACATATTGAAAAATGAAGGAATGTACGAGACAAATAAAGAAAATTCAATAAAGATCATAGATAAGGTGCAATAGTCGAAGTGCAGACACTAATACTCAAGTGCCTTGTCTGTGTCGTTTCTCGGTGGTAGAGTCGATGGTCTTTACTCTCTTCGGTCTTCACGCGATGAGGGCTGCACGCGACGGTCAATCCCATTTAAATACCCTATTCAATCACGCAGTTGAATTCAGCAGGACACGCCTTCCAAATCTCCCAATATTAACACGCAAACAAATGCAAACTAACAGCGCGTGACTCAGCGGACCCAAACAAAGGAAACTAAACTGCGTTAGACTCATTTAAACACTAATGATCAATTTCACTTACGAGTTCCTGTTGAAGTTAAGGACTGTTGATGTCATGTTATGTGATTTTGCATGTTCAATGTTCAATGCTCAATGCATTTTTCTTTTGACTATTATCAGATTTTTCCATGTTTAAAAGTGTCACAGCTTAAAATTAAAACAAGAAAATATGGGGATGCACAATAAAATTAATTTAATATGTTTTTTACATAACAAAATAATATTTCCTAAGAAAGGTTATCTTTGAATCTGTAAATTGGAGCAATAATTTAAAACTAAAAGTTTAATATGCAGATGATGTTGATTTGCTTGTCAGAGAACAGTCACATAAGATTTCGTTATCCTGTGTTAAGATGCATCTAAAGTAATAGAATTTTTTCAGAGCTGTCGGAAAACGTCACTTTCCTGTGAGTTCAGACTAGGGATGAGCGAGTACAGCATTATCTGTATCTGTATCTGTTAACCATATTAATTATCTGTATCTGTAGCCGTACTCGGACTGGGCGGGGCCTAACCCGGAAGTGGGCGGGATTTATCCCGGAAATTGGGTAGGGTTGTCTTAAAATGGGCGGGGCTTTAATCGGTATGTTATTTTAAGCATGCAAATGATATGGGTCGATCAGAAATGTTTATATTTATTGCTGATTAGAAAAATATTTACATGACAGCATCAGCATTGAGCTTCAGATCAATGGTTTTGATCACGATAACAAACGAACTTTATACAGAACAAGTTTTGCAACAATTAATACAACACATACGGTTGCAATTATGAAGTAAATAGTAAGGAACAAGAGTTTGCGTTAAGTAAAAAAAACTGGTTAGAGCCAGCTGACGGTTTAAAAATGAAAAAAAAACTCTGACAGGCAGAGACCCATGCACCACGTCTGAACAAACCCCACGTTTACCAAAGTCTACTGGTTAATAAGTAAGTACTACAAACCGAAATAAAAAACAACAGAACACAGATATCTGAACACAGATAATTTAGTAATTAAATAAAATAACATACAAAACAACCGCAGTAAAAAGTGTTTTGAAAAAAAAATAATATTGACAAAACACATCAACTGCAAGTAACACACTCCCAAGTCCATCATCACAATAAAACATTGAATAATTAAAAAAATTAAAAGAGAATCTACATGTTATTTTTAACTAATAGATGGTTGAAACATATTGGGTCTTTTTGTTGGGATATCACTTCCTCTTTTAATTCTTATTACAGCAGCATTTTCATGATGTAGTAACTAGGTGGCGCGTATTTTGTTATCACAGATAGTGTGTTTTAGTTTTTTAACCGGAAGACAAAGAATCCACCCTTACAGAAAAGAAATTTCATGTGGGGAAACATGTTAAAATCCCATGAGAACATGTTAAAATCCCTTGTGAAATGTACATGGGAAATGTGTGTTCTTGGAACATTTTTTGTGTGAAAGCTGTGTGAAATCCATGTGAAACCCATGGGATCACATGTCAAACACATGCACATTCATGTGTGAAACCCATAAGATTACATATGACACATGTGCATTCTCATGTGATACCCATGGGATTACATGTGATCACTCATATAAATTACCATGTGGAACCCATGGGATCACATGTGGAACCCATGCATATTCCTATGTGAAGACCATGGGATTAAATGTGACACATATAAATAACGATGTGAAGCCCGTGGGATCACGTGTAAAACACATTTAAGACCAATAAGATAATTTTATCATGTAAAATTCCATTATTATTCCATTAATTAAATATTAAAGATAAACTCACATGCACACCCTTTAATCTGTACAATTACATGAAACAAAAATTGTGCTCACAAATGAAATGCAAATGCATGTGTCTTCAAGTGGGTGCGTGTACAGTACAAAACAATGTTTCTTAAATAAAACATATAATCTACTAATTTACAGGTCTCCAAGCAGAATTAGTTTAGGTTGTTTTAGAGGAAGAAGTAATATTTGTATTTATTCATTCATCATACCATAACCTTTGACACCAAGGCAAGCCATTATATTGTTAAGATGTTGGTAGTATGCAAAGTGAAGGCTCCATGCTGTGATGTAGAGTGGAAAGACATCAAAATATGACTCACTAAACAACACTGCAAAAGGTACAACATTGAGATTTTATTTGCAAACATCCTTAAAAACTAGTGATCATAAAATGAGCAAAAATAACATCTGTGTACAGGTGTGTCTGTCTGCGTGTGTGTGTGTGTGTGTGTGGTGTGTGTAGAGGGCAAGAACTTTGTGTTAAGAACAAGAAAATCCAAGTACAAGTACACTGTATAGAGTGTTTGTATGTGCATTGTGTGTTTGTGCATTAGTCTTCTGGATCTCCTCCAGTAGGCTCCATGTTTTAGGATTCAAAAACAAAATAAAAATGTTGAGCAGAATTATATATATTATAGATATATATATATGAAAAGTTTGTTTCCAAAACGCTATAAATCCATTTTCAAGAATCATGTTTTTTGATTTTGCATTCCAATTAATATCAATCACACTGCGATTAGTTTTGATTTAAGCCATAATAACTAAGAAAATACAACACAATAAAAGAAATCTGGGAAAACCCATCACATGTTGTTACATATTACAGGTTTTGATATCGTATGAAAGCTGGGTTCAAGCCCTTTTCCCAATTTTATTCATACCTTGTATGTAGCAAAAATGATGTTTATCAGAAGTCGGCTGAATGTTACAATTTGCAGGAATGGAATTTTTAGGGTTAAAGATCATTATGTTAACGTGGTCACTTTCTCCCACCCATCGGCTTTGAAAACATTGTGAAAAATGTTAACATTGCGGAAGAGATGAATTAAACTGTCCGAATTCAGAAAATATCATTTTGATTCATAAAAGTAATAAAACTGCTAAGTGGCAGCAATCCTTAGGCTACCGGTCTGTAGTAATCTATGGGTGATCTCTGCCGGGAATGTCCTTTAACATCAGCTTGCTACTATAATTTGTTATTCTTTCGCAACAAAAATTGCATTTTTCAAATTGAAGTCATTTACACTGATGATAGACCTGATGTTATATAGAATAATTTATTTAAAACCTGATTTTGACAAATAAGACAATGGACATATTTTTTGATATTGCTGAAACGTCCCAGCTTGACATCCGACGGTTGTCAAGTTGTACTATGTATATTGTACATGTATGGCATGTATATTGTACTATGCCAAGATGCTGATAATCATAAATATTTTATAAATTTGTCATGGCGTATGAATATATAAGATCTTACACATATGTCATGTCCAATTAAGAAAAGATTTTGAATTATTCGCATCTTGACATAATTATTACGTTATATTTTGGTTATAGTATACAGTGTTTACCTTTCTGCTCGTCTCAGCAGGTCTTTTAATTTTTGTGCCATGCAGACTTCAGAGTCTCCAATGCCTTGAAAGACTTTTTTCACATGGTCTGTAAGAAATAAAATAACCTTTAAGAAAATAGATTTTTCCCCAATTCATGCAGAATTACTTTTCGCTTAATATTCCGTGACTTAATCGGTGTGACAAAAAACATGTATTCACCTTAAAATTGAACATATCAACAATCACTGAATATGAATTTAATTTAGATGGTTTCAGCAGCAACAACACTGGCCCAAAGTTAACTTCTGATAGACTTCTTCAAAGAATCAAAAATAAAAGTCCCTCTACAGTAGATTACATTTAAGAACATGCAACTGTTTGTTTCTGAAGACTTAAGTCTGATTTCATGGAGATCAGTTTGGTACACTTCTTTGAGAAGGAATATGCATATAGAAGGAAAACCATATATTGCCTTAAGACCATTGGCAATTTGCGTGTGTCTGATGAAACCATCTATTCGCAGAACCAATTTTAAACTATCTTTAGACCTGCAGAGCAATTAAAGTGGGCTCATCTTAAGCCTAACTTTATGTTGGTCAAGGCTTGGTTTTTGTTCTCCAACAAGCCCTTTTTTTCCTGTGACGGAGCATTTTGTCATCTCTTCTACCTTGAAGACAGAGTCCATCACAGATCTGGTGAGTTTTTTGTAGCTCTCACATCTTTGAGTGTAATCCAGAGCAACAGGATTCATTAACTCTGTAACTGACTTGTTCTGTAAAAATGAAAGAAGATAATACATTTAAATATGTTCATCTGTTTCTTTAAAAATGATTATTTCTGTTTTACAGATGAAGGCTTCTGGATTCTGAATGACAGGGGGGTAAGTACAGGATGACAGCCTTTTCATTTTGGTTGAACAAAAACAGCATGGTATAAAGTTTATATCAGCTTTTCTGACTATGTATATTATACCTGTATCCCTTCAGTCTGTTTAAGAAAATCTTCTTGGATGCTAGAAGTGGCCACTGGGCGGCTGGGGGCACACTGAGCTGCCTGAAAAGCATCTTTTACTGCTTTAGTCTCTGCAAGTCCTACAATTAGATCAAAGGAATGCACATTTAACTTAAAGAGATCATCGACTGATAGCAAAAAAATACCTATTACAGTAATACTGCAAAATGGTTCCACTTTTTTTACCCCCTTGCAGCTGAAGGTTCAACCTTCGCAACCGCCTTATCTCCTTGTCCTTTTCTTTAAGTCTCTCCTCAAAGTCCTTAATTTCATTTTTGTAGTCTTTCTATTGGTTTAGAAAGAGGAAGTTTAGTGGAGAGAATATACAATAGAAAAAATATGGTTAAATATCTGTCAGCAAATAATGATTAATAAGAATTCTTTGTCATTCCAAAGTCTTTTGTTTCACAGATTTAATATATCTCTGTTTGTGTTCAGCAAAACAATAGAACTGAAATTACTTGAGGATGAGTTTAAATCTAGACTCAAGACTCATCTTTTTAATCTTGCATACACTACACTTCCATAATATTAATCCTCAAAGGATCTAGGCTGCATTATTTAGATCAACCGGAACCAGGAACACATCCAACAACAAAATGATGTACTTGTTGCATCAAACAGTGCAGAACAGTACTCTACTCTCAGCCAGTCTTGTCTTTTTGTTCCAAGGTTACTGCAGGATGCAGTTCATGCCCAGACCTGATGGCAGAGCTGAGAATGGGAAGTGATGACCTGACAAGAGCTGAGATTAGATTCAACTTTATTGTCATTACACATATACAAGTACAGTGTAACGAAATGTAGTTTAGGTCTAACCAGAAGTGCAATTAGCAAGTGCAGGATATACAGTGTTAATAAATACAGAATACAATATTAGGAAAATACTTTACAATGGGCATGTACTATGAAAAAATGACAGTAGGTATGTAATAGAACAATATAAACAGAAGGCTATATACTGTGAACATTAATGTACAGGTGGTTATGAACAGATAACAATATAGACTATACAATAGTGCAAGTGACTTAAGTGTGCAATAGTTACAGACATTAGCTATTAAAGTTAAAGTGCAATAGATGCGTTAATGCGGTTATTAAAGGTACGGTGCAGTACATGAGTTAATGCGGTTATTGAAGTTACAGTGCAATACATGAGTAGATGCAGTTATACAGTTACAGTCCAGTAGATGAGTTAATGCAGTTATTGAAGTTACAGTGCAGTAGATGCGTTAATGCGGTTATTAAGGTTACAGTGCAGTAGATGCGTTAATGCGGTTATTAAGGTTACAGTGCAGTAGATGCGTTAATGCGTTTTTTAAGGTTACAGTGCAGTAGATGAGTTAATGCGGTTATTAAGGTTACAGTGCAATAGATGAGTTAATGTGGTCATTAAGGTTACAGTGCAGTAGATGAGTTAATGCGGTTATTAAGGTTACAGTGCAATAGATGAGTTAATGTGGTCATTAAGGTTACAGTGCAGTAGATGAGTTAATGCGGTTATTAAGGTTACAGTGCAGTAGATGCGTTAATGCGGTTTTAAGGTTACAGTGCAGTAGATGCGTTAATGCGGTTATTAAGGTTACAGTGCAATAGATGAGTTAATGTGGTCATTAAGGTTGCAGTGCAGTAGATGCGTTAATGCGGTTATTAAGGTTACAGTGCAATAGATGAGTTAATGTGGTCATTAAGGTTGCAGTGCAGTAGATGAGTTAATGCGGTTATTAAGGTTACAGTGCAATAGATGAGTTAATGTGGTCATTAAGGTTACAGTGCAGTAGATGAGTTAATGCGGTTATTAAGGTTACAGTGCAGTAGATGAGTTAATGTGGTCATTAAGGTTGCAGTGCAGTAGATGAGTTAGTGCAGTCATTGAAGTTACAGTGCAGTAGATGCTTTAATGCGGTTATTAAGGCTACAGTGCAGTAGATGAGTTAGTGCAGTCATTGATAGAGTTAGTGCAGCTGAGATGATAGAGCTGGATAAAGGACGCGGCAACTTGACACGATTTTTCTACAATACTTCAAATGCTATTAGATTGTTAATGATAATCTTAAATCTATAATTTACCTTATTCGTAAGTTTATTTATTTTTTATTTAGCCTTGTTGAGCAAGCACTGTTGAGCTTGTGCAGAGGCCGCAGCGTTTGCCAGAGGGGAACTGGAATCCCCTTGTTGGGCCTGGGTTCTCCTGAGTTTTTTTTTTCTCGGTTGGAGTTTTGGGTTCCTCGCCACCGTTTGCATTTTGTTTTGCACTGTTTGCCTGGCTGGGGGGGCTGCTTTAGAATTTAGACATAATTAATATTGCATATAAGAATATATAGTCCGTTTAATATTTAACCTGTGGTTTTCTCTCCTATGTGTGCTTTCACTGTGCGTGTGTGCGAGTGTGTTTCTGTGTGTGCGTCTATGTCAATGTGTGTAAGTAAGTATGTATGCATATTGTGTATGTGGAGCATGTGTATGTCTGTCTTTTGTTGTTTTCACCTTTTTCTTGTTTTTACAGGTATATGCCTTTAGTTGTTTTGCTTGTATTCAACGTGTCTCATGTACAGCTGCTTTGTAACAATGAAAATTGTAAAAAGCGCTGTATAAATAAAGTTGAGTTGAGTTGAGATGAGTAATTAAACAGTTTATTTTCTCCATTCAAAAAAATTAGTATTATCAGGGCTAGAAAACTTGTTTTGTCCGGGATGTGACAATTCCAGAATATGGTTTTGTTAGCTGTTGCTTAGGAATCCAGTAAAAAAAATCAAGTGTTGGTAAAAATGGTAAAACTAGTCAGAAAAAGATATGCCTACTTTTAGCACATAATTAAGTGTAAACAAAGCAGTTTATGTCACCTTGGGTCGTTTTGTTCATCATCAGAGGAACCATCATCCACATTGGAAAGTGTAGCCTGACAAATCAGAAAGCATTTTGAAAATGCAGAACAATTGAGAAAAAAAGGAGTAAAAACAAAGATATTAAAACCGACGAAAAAATGGGAGAATACCTATTTAAGGGGAATGAATATTCGATTTTCATTTAGGGGCGGCCATATAATAGTGTAACATTCCTCTGGTTTTGATGCTGTCCACCTTTTGTGTGTCTCTATCCACTGACGTTCTGCCTTTCTTATTTTCCCAAGGCTGTCTGTATAAAGAAGTGTTTGACACCTACTGCATTAAAATGTCTGCACATAATCGTGGGTAACACATTTTTATGTTGAACTTTATAAATATACATTATAGCAGTTTTAATTTAGCATAATAAAAGCATTTTGTAGTTGACAAAATAATTACAGTAAATTATTATGCAAATATTAACAAAAAAAGTTATTTAAAGTGATAAGTTTGTTGAAGTTGTCATATTACTGGACAAAAGTTGCCATGATAATTTTCCTGTTAAACCCTATACCAGTATTGTTCATTACTTTAAAACTAATATAAAAGCATACAATAAAGTTGAAAAAACATCGTCATAGACTTCACTGTCATATGTTTTAATAGTTAATTTGTTTAGAAGTATGTCTTTTACATAGTAAAAACGAAATTTCCTATCAGAACAACTTTCTGTCTTTTAAAACTCTGTAAAAACGACCAGTCCTGACTGGAGACTGAAACACAGTCTAACGTTACAAAAAAGTAATGTAGGCTTATTTCCATTCAGCCTGGATTTATTTTGACTTCTCTATGATACTTTATTACTATAGTATATTACGTCACCAACATAAAATTACAACTACAAAAAAGCAATTACATAATATGTTCGCTGGTTAATATTTATAAATAATAACTTACCGTTTATACTGAGAACTTGGCCCGGAAAAGCTTTCCAACCGCCTTTAGGTGGCTTTGTTCCTAATGCGCCGTGTTCCACCAGGCCGATACTCTTGGGGTCACTTAACATTTTTTTGTCTACACTTACTTTATTTTCTTTAATCCATTTTATAAGCACTTTCATGATTGCAGCTTTAGTTTACAGTAGTCTCTGTCTGACTAGATTTACCTTAGCAACGAAAGGTGAAAAGAGCGCTAATTGCAACCAATCATAACAGATCAGAGTCAATCAGATCATCCAATCAAAGTCAAGTTCTTCTTTGCTCGAGCGCAACCTGAAGTGAGAAGAGTGAGGTGTGGGTGACGGGCGTTCAGTTTTTACAAAATGGAGCCGTCAAGAAAGATGAGGAAGTTACATTACAGAAGATATTTGTGCTACTACAACGAGCCTTAACCACAGATGACAAGATATCATATGGCTAAAATTGGTAAATTAATTGTCTGGCATATTAAATACATCTTCACCATATAACGCGAGGACTCCACACGAAATGTATTTGAAGCACGCATGCGAATGAACTTTAATTAACTATTAAGCGTAAATACTAAAGAATATCTCTAGTTTAGTGAGAGTGAAAACAATAATGTGGCCATCTTAAAATACTTAAGATAGGGTGTCCTGGACAGCTAGCATAGAACCAAATGTCGATTTAGCCCTTTGCAGCTACGTCAACAGCGCCATGTTGCTGTCAACAAATGAAATTGAAAATAACGTTACAGTTTTCCCGAGTTCCACGTAAATACTACTGAGTCGATATCAAAACGATGAAAAACTATTGTCAATGTAATAAATGATTTTACAAAGTTATTTAATTTTTACACTCCGTATTCAAATCATTATATGCGAAATGTACGAGTCAGCTTACGAAAACTAACGTTAGACGTTTCTGTCTTATAGGTATATCTGTCTGATCACTATATATGTATAAAATGAAGGTAGCAAAAAATAAATATTCATTAAGTCCACCGAAATGTGCTTCTGACTTTGTTTTGCCATATTTTATTTGTACTTTAAAATACCTAGTTACTAAGTTTTAAATTAAAAGACACCTAATATTAGTCACTTCATTTCAGATCCCCTTGATGATGATGAGAGGTAAGAAAATATAGATGTAATGTGAAGTCCTGTTTATGTATCTGTTGGAGATAAAAGAACACAAGAAACAATATCTGTGCAGCTCTCATTCTGATTGGAGTGAAGATGACCAAGTTTTCAATAATAAAGAGGTAAGAATACATTTGAACATGATAATTATTATCGTTACAGTAGTGTTTCCAACAGGATTTTGTGTAATCTGGGTCATATGTGCATCAAAAATGGCTTGGCATACAGAAAGAAATGTACCCAGGTGCACCGGCTAGAGAGCTTCAGAGGCTAAGTGACACTCGCTGGGCATGTCGATATATGGCTCTAGACTGCCTGCCATTAAGCGAGTCTTGCAAGACATAGTCCAAGAATACAGTGGTGACAGATCTGTTGAGGCTAAAGGCCTGCTTGCACAGATAGATTTACAGTTCATTGTGTGCCTTGTTACCCTCCATAAAGTGTTTGGAGAAGCAAAATCATCAATCAGATATGCTACAGTCTTCATCACTTGACCTATCAAAGGCTGTTGATTTAGTAGAAGCCTTAGTTCAGACTTTGAATGACTACAGGGATGAGTCATTTTTTGATGACCTATGGAATGAAGTGTTGAACACAGCTGAGCAATGTGATACTGCAATACAGCCACCTGCAAAACGACCAAAAAAGCTGAGCTCTCAATTGAATGCAGACTGTGTACTCAGTACAGTGGGTCAGAGGTCAGATTCAAAATGAGTAAAAGATAGTTTTCGTACAACCCTTTTCTACCCTGTTTTAGATCAGATGCTTAATGAGCTTAACAGAAGGTTTTCTAGAAAAAACTGTGAAATAATAACTTGTATCCAAACTCTAAACCCTACAAGTGATGTGTTTCTCAAAGAAAAGTCCCTGTTTCCATTTGCTAGAATGTATGAATCAAATATTGAGGACTTGGGGTATGAACTCCATCAGTTCAGAAGAATTTTAGAAAGGAAAATACAGAGTGGCATGCAGAAGCCCTCCAGTGTAGTAGAGCTGCAATTATTCATTGAACCGTATAAAGAAGTTTTCTTTGAGCTCCTTAAACTATGCAAAATAGCTGTTTCAATCCATGTTAGTACTGCATCTTGTAAACAGAGTTTTTCTGCACTAAAGCTGGTGAAAACCTATCTCAGGCCCACAATGTCAGATTAAGTAATTTAGGTGTTCTAAGTATTGAGTCAAGGAGGGCAAAGGCCTTAAATCTAGATGAATTTGCTGATATTTTTGCAAAAAAAACCCACAAAAATCGTAGAATACAGTTAATGTGACTGATATTGAATATGTAATGCAAATGTAAAAACAATTAAAATGCAAGTTACTGTGACATACTGAATGTGTAATGCAAATGTAAAAATATAATGGAAATGCAATTACAGTTACTGTGACTAATACTGAATATGTATTGCAAATGAAAAAATTCATTGTTGAATGATTATATCTATGGTATTTTGCCTGTTAATGCCTGCACTGCAGAAAATGATATGACAACGATAAGGTCTAAATGTAAATGGGCCCTCTAACAGTACACCTTGCCCCAGCCTGGCCCCCCCAGTTGAAATGGTCTAGAACCGCTACTGGTCTCGCACTTACAACTCTTTCAGTCGGACGACATTGTCAGCCTTCCATATTAAGTGAATCTGAAAGTCCATCTTTTACACCACAGACAATAAACAACTTTTTAAACTGTACAGATTGAATTATATACGACTTTTAAACTGCTGATATGCATTCAGAGCTTCACTGTTTTTTTACATGAAAAAGTGCATGTCACGTCTCGTGTGGACGTGGCAAAAAAATGCATTGCAAATGGCACTGAATATAACATCATGTCATATTCAATACTATTATTCTATATTATTAAACTATTCCAGTGGCACCGTTTCAGAACAAGCTTATAATAATGCTATATCCAGAACAGGCTTACAGTAGGTCTTGTCGAGGTTCCATCTAAAATATGCAATGCAAGTTTTTTAGGAGGACTAAAAAAAAGGATTTTTAATCAGACCACACATAATACTTAATATAAAGAACAACACAAACATTCGAGTCAGTATATGATCATGATGTATATATTGTTGAAGATGTTTCTGAGGAAAACACTGATATCCAAATGGTCGGGTGAAAGTCGCGTCTCTGTAAGCCGGTGGCAGCCAGTTTCTGGTCAAGTCCTGCAAATTGTACATATATATTTTCAGATGTCTTAAGACTTCTGTGCGTGTTAGCATTTGTTAAACATTTTCAGCATAATTGAACAATTCTGCAAAAATAAACATTTCTAAATGCCGCATAGTGTAACCACGTTAATTTCCAGTTCATTTCTTTAGCATCTTCGGAAAAAAAATAAGCGAAATCATAATCAAAATAAGATTAAAATTACGGAAGAATAAGTAAACTTGAAAAGGGCAAATTTATGAAATACACGGTATAATTGCATGGAATGTTTACTTTTTGTTGCAAATCTTCCGTTGCTATAAAGAAACTAAATAATTCGAACTATTTGAATTTGAATTTATAATGATATTCCTTGAAATCTGTTGCCCAGTTTTTTTTAGCATATTCAGTAAATTTGCTTAGTTTACTTTGCTACGCATGCAAATAAGTTAAATTTTACTTCACTGAACTTTACAGGATACTGGGACGCATGCATTACAAACATTAATGGATGTCTTTGCAGAAAACGGGTAAAAATATGCCTTTCAATTATTTTTCGTTTTTCAGTTCAGACTTTCAAGTGAAATAAGTAGTATTACAAGAAAAACACATTTATTAGGCCTCACCCTCTACTCAAAACTTCAAAATGATTCTTACACAACACAAGGTACCGGAGAAGTCTCCTTGAACAAAACAATAAAACATGCAGAGAGGTTCGACTAAGATCTGAACTTTATTACAAACATAGACATGCACAACGTTTAAAGTAACAGAAAGTAAAACGAACATTGAGTATGAAACAAGAAGACAATGAAACAATAACTATCTTTAAGATGTTCACCTGCTCTACTCGTTGTCTTCTCTCTCTCTCTCATCACCTGTGTCTCTTTTTCTTTAATACGTTCACCTGCTCTAATCGTCGTATTCTCTCTGTCGTCACCTGTGTCTCGTTTGAGTTCTGAATTTGCCAATTGATTGACGTCCTTGGGACAACATAAAGAGAGCGATGCATATTCCCAATCATTGACCGAAATAAAAAAATTCCCGGCAAGAAGTGACGTTTAACCTGAGTTTGCCCAAACAAGGATGGCTAGTCCTGCCAAGGTTCAAAAGGCAGACGAGAACACACTGGAAGGGTTCCTCTTCAGCGTGTCTCCCAGGAGAGAATCGAAGAACGGGAACCCATTTTTCAGAGCCGTACTTCAATCTGCCAGGCAGGAGTACCACGGAGTCGTGTTTTTTTTTCTCCCCTGTGCGCCGCCGAGCTCCAAGAGGCGCTCACTATAGCAGAGGTGAAAGCCCTCGGACCGAAAGAGAAGGTGAGAATGTTAAAACTTAAACTGTTAAAATGCTTAAATGTTAATGTTTCTATGCATCCATTGACCGAAATGGACAGAGCCTCACACTTTCTTTCTTTTTTGCAGGTGGGAGAAGTTTTTGGCAAAGTCAAACTCAACGGTTCTGTGAGCAAGGTGGTGCACGTCAACTGCTCAGATTGTGAGCTTAAGGAAATCGTCATCAACGACGGGACTGGCTACATAAAGGTGACCCTGTGGGACCCTTTTGCGAATGTAACTAAGGCCATGAAATCTTACGCCTTCAAAAATCTGTGCACCCGGGACAGAGGCGAGTTCATATACCTGCGCACAGGCCCGTCCTGCGTCGTCGAGCCGATTACCGATTTTACCGAGGCGGAAGACGAGAGCGAAACTAGCCAGCAGGAATCGAGGTCAACGGCGCTTTTGAGTGCCAAAGTGAAGGACGTCGAAATCACCATCCAACGCCGGTGTCCCAGTTGCCGAGCCAGACAGACGGCGTTCATTGAAAAGTCCGTGTTGCACCGGTGCGAGGGCTGCAGGCTGAAGCAGTCGTCGCTGGCCTTCGTTGCCTCCTTCTCGGGAAAGGCCATAGTCGGGACGGACAACAGCGAAGTCAATGTGGTCCTCATCAGCTCGGCGCTGTCCATCTACTTGCGGTGGGCCGCCTGTGCAGTATGTTGAACGACGCAGAGGCCATCGAAGATCACCTTCTGGTGTTACCCGGCCTAGACCTGACCATCAATGCTGATTGGTTCCTTTTGTCTATCCAACGAGCTGTTGACCCACCTGCCCCTTCGGAGGAGACTTTAAATAACTCTGATGAATTCCTTCAGGAGATGCTGGAACTTGCTGAGATTGCAGACCACCTGCCTCTTCACACACAGCCAGTGGTACTTCCAGCACCTGAAGAGACGTTGAGTGAGGTACAGTGTTTGTTCACAAGATTCCGTTTAGTTCGTTCATGTTTGGCAAATGACTTTGCCACAAATGTCCGGTTTGAAATGCTTTATTTAGTACGTATTTTTGTTGAAGTTCTGCTGAATGTTTCTGTTCGTGTTTCTTGCTGGTGCGTTAAACGTTTTGCATGTTTGTATTGCAATAAAGTTCAGATCTTAGTAGAACCTCTCTGCATGTCTTAATGCTTTATTGTTCGAGGAGTCTTCTCCGTTAACGGTACCTTGTCTCGTGTGTAAGAATCATTTTGAAGTAAAGATGTTTTGACTAGAGGGTGAGGCCTAATAAAGTTTCGTGTTTCCTTTAATACTGCTTTTCCCCTGAAAGTCTGAACTATAGAAAACTGGTAAAAATATGCCTTTCAAAATTATTTTTTTATTCAAAGACATCCATTAATGTTTGTAATGCATGCGTGCCAGTATACTGTAAATTTTTTCTTGAGGTTTCGTAAATACTAACCATGCAAAGTTACATTTTACATAAATATAGGTAGCAAAGTAAACTGTATGCAAATTTACTGAATCTACTCAATAAAACTGGCAACAGATTTGCAAGGAATATCATAGAATTATTCAAACTCAATTTTAATTTGGTGAATTTAATTAAAAATGAGACTCTTTCCAGCTAACAAGTTTTTAAAACCACTAAGGGATGAGCTGATAATAAAGTATGACTAGTTTCTGAATGTTTTCAGTTCCCAGCTAACGAGTCACCATCATGGAAATGTTTCCCTGAGTTGGGCTCTTGTCCCTTGACTTGTGTTTTAGACTTTTTGGCGTGTTGTAGTTGTGCGCATGTGAACAGTTGCAATGCATGAGAATCTTATCCAATAGAGCTAACTGGTGGTCATTAATCACCATTCGATTCACTAAACCTATATTAATTGTAAAGCACTATGAGCCGCTGAATTCTGCTGTCCATGTTGCTAGGCTAGAAACCTTTGAAGATTTTGCTGAAGTCTCAAAGAACGCAAGCTCTGGGAGCAAAGGGTATGATTTCTACAGAAATTGGACTAAACTGTCAATAAGACTAGACCTCCAAGTCTCAAAAAAAGTCTAAATTATCTATATTGTGCAAAAAATATGCTTTTCGCAGCATCTGTTAACATGCACACAGCTTTATAGGATGTATTGTATGGATAAGTCAACATGGCTAGTTCCCATTTAAGATCAATCTGGCAACAATCAGTATATTTACAACACCATTGGTTTATTCATAATGTATTGAGTGGCTTTTCATGTGTCATGTACAGGTGTCCCAGCTCTCAAAGGTGGGAGGGAGGAATAACAAAGACTGCGTCCATAAAGTAATGGACATGTATTAAACAACTGTCACATGCTCCGAATATAGAATATAATTATGCAGTTAAATTTTTACTCATTGCCTGCTCTGTTTGCCCTCCTCTTAGCACATACATAGCATAAATGCAGAAAGAGATGATTCATTAGGAATAATGCAAGCATAAATTAATATTTGTAGAATGTAGGCGTTGACCTCACTATATGATTTTCTGCATGTTTTCTCAGGCTTTTCACCAACAGCCTAATGGCTGCTTTCAACATGAAGGGGCGGGGTCCCAGTGAGAAAAAAGCCTTCCAGGATACCGTTCTTTACTCGGTGGTAAAAGGTAACTGCATTTTTCATGTTTATACAGGTGCTTCTCAAATTAGAATAGTGGAAAAGTCAATTCATTTTAGGAATTCAACTTAAAGGTCCAATATCTAAATTTCTTCGCCGCTGGGGGTTGCTAACCTCTTACAAGACACACACGGCGCGAGTCCCGCGAATATAAAGGAAAATTGACAATTCTACCGAAATACACGGAATTGTTGAATTACTACTCGCAGGTCATTTTATTAGACGAATGAAACTTGCAGCGCTGTTACACGATCAAACTAAACTTGTGTATTGTAAGTTATAATGTTATTCTATGTGTTAGTTTGTCCGTATGAGACTAGCAGGAATTTCAACATTAGAGTAACATACAGATCCTATTCTAACATCTCATCATGTAAACTATATAACATTGATTATTGCACAGGTAAGAAAATGTACGTAAAACTAAACTACATGTAAGAGCAGCGTCAAGTGGAAGTTAGTCTCGGACGTAGAGCTCTCGACATCTCGAAAACACCGCGCGATGTTCACGCGCCGTCATCTACTGCGAAACCAATTTATTATATAGACTCATTACATGCAAAGTGAGAGATCTCAAGCCTTTATTTGTTATAATTTTGATTATGGCTTATGAAACCCACAAATTCTAAATCTCAGAAAATTTGAATATTACATCAAAATTGATAAAAAACAGGGATTTTAAATCCAGAAATGTTGGCTCTCTGAAAAGTACGATCATGCATATGTACTCAGTACTTTTTTTTTTAAAACGGAATTTATTTTATTTTTATGTATTCAAACAAAACTGTGGTGTCTATATTAAGGCACTGGGCATTTCAAATATTTTTGAAATCACCATCATTCTAAATAAATTATTTATTTCCAGTTGAATTTTCTGGCCCCTCCTCACTAGTTCTCTTGGTCCCCCCATTTATTAAATCCTGGAATCGCCCCTGCCGAGTATATATGCATGATTGTACTTTTCAGAGTGCCAACATTTATGTATTTTCAATCTTTTTTTTATGTAATAATCTAATTTTCTGAGATTTTGAAATTGGGGGTTTCATAAACTGTAAGCCAATAATCATCAAAATTATAACAAAGGCTTGAAATATCTCAGTTTGCATGTAATGAGTCTATATAATATATTAGTTTCACCAGTTAAGTTGAATTCCTGAAATTAACTTTTTCATGACATTCTAATTTGAGAAGCACCTGTATATATCTAATTTAGCTTACCAATTGTATGTCTTATGGGAAGGTATGCAAATCCATGCAATTGTTAATTGATAAAATGTAAATACAATGTGTAGGGGCCTGATGTAAGACGTGGTTTATCATGCACCATCTAATATATTTTCTTTAGCAGCCGCAG
>NW_026622640.1:300000-404918 GCF_015846415.1 Triplophysa dalaica | reverse complement strand
TTAATGAGTAAATTGATGTGTGATGTCATCAGTTCTTCCTTCACCAATGAGAACACATAAGATCTGATGATGATGATGAGCAGCAGCTGTACACAATCAAAAGCTCTTGTACTTCAGAACTTAAATACACTGACTCAACACTTAAATACACTGACTCAACACTTATATTCCCCTTCTAGTCATTATATAATCATATATAATCATATAATATAATCTTGATATTGTTGATATTTACTGAATGAATATTTTACTTTGAACTTCAAAATTTGTTTCTCAATTGCAAGGGTTTCACAGACTGGGTCACATATGTGACCATGGACAATAAAACTAGTCTTATGGGTCAATGTTTTGAAATTGAGATTTTTACATAATCTGAAAGAAGAATAAATCTGATTTCTATGGATGTATGAGTTGTAAGAACAGAACAATATCTGGCTGAGAAGGTTTTTATATATTTAAAGTAGGAAATTTACAAATATCTTCATTGAAGATGATCTTTACTTAATATCCAAATGATTTTTGCCATAAAAGATCTATAATTTTACCCATTTAATGTATTTTTGTCTTCTACTAAAAATGTTCCTGTGCTACTTAAGACTAGTTTTGTGATCCAGGGTCACATATGTCCTATGACTACAGACATCATCTCTATGCTCTATATTTTTAGGCACCACAAAGACTCTATAACTCATCTATGACCCAGCTAACAGGGAACGTTCCCACAACTTTCACTAATGTTGTTATGACGGTATTTAAAGGTTAGGGGAAAACATTCTTAAAATAATGTTTATGGGACGTTTTTATAATGTTTTCAATGTATGAGTAATGTTCCTTTAATGTTAAGAAAAAATGTCTTAAGAACAACATTCTAGAAACGTTCTATGTTTATGTTATTTTTACTCAACGAATGCTCTTGTAAAGTTAAAGGAAAATGTTCTTAGAACAAAGTTCTTGTAACATAGTTTTGATGATTGACTTGATGAAGCTTTTCATAATATAAAGAGAAAACGTTCCAAGTTCAATCTTTTAAGAACGTTGTTTTGATGTTATTTGTAGGTGATAAATGTAGGTGATAGACATTGGTTAAAGAGTTGGACTTGTAACCCGAAAGTTGTGAGTCTTAGGACCCCCAGAAAATGTAATTGGGGGTGAATAAACACCACTCTCTCCACTCTCATTCCAACAACCAAAGGAGCCCTTGAGCAAGTGTGACTTCTGTGTTTAACGCAAGCACACACTGCAGTTTCTAGTTGGGGAGACTTAAAGCAGAGTGAAATGGGAAAATAATTTTTTTGTTAAATTAGAACAGCACTTCTATACACCACTGCAGTGTGCTGCAGTGTAAGGCATCTGGTAAATTTATAAATTTTCTCAGTTCCCCATTTCTCCCTGCTTTAAGTCTTGCAAATTGGAAACTGATGAGGGTTCTTCCTGTTTAACACGGAAGTAACGCGCTCACGCTCCGCGGGCACCACAGCAAAAATGGCTGCAAAAACTGTTTATAAACTCTCACTGCTGTGTGTGAGCACTTGGATGGGTGAAATGCAGAGCACAAATTCTGAGTATGGGAAACGTACTCGGCCAAGCGACACTTCTAAGAAAGAAATAACTACATATTTATTGTAGAAGATGTTGTTAGAAAATTTAAATGTCTACGATTAGTATTTCCAGTTGAGACCTCTATAGGATCTCTGTGTAACTCAAAAATTGACATTTGAGGCAACGTGTCCTATGCAGCAGCACCGTGTCCTGTCATCTTGTGCACCATGCTTTGTTCACAGTGTAACTTGTATATATGAATTTACAGTAATGCTGCTCTGATTACAAATGATTCAGACCTGTATAATTTTCTCCTATAGTAATATTTTAACTTAATGGACTAATGGTTGCTCTTGTATGCATCAGTGAGTGACAAAACACCTCTGCACATAACCTGGGACAAAAATATAGCACAATTATAGTTTTTCATGGCTCTAAATTATAAATGGAGGACAATTTATAGATGGGCCTGGAACAGAGTCTGTGTTTGTTGACAGTACTCTACTGTATATAGTACTCTACTCTCAGCCAGTCTTGTCTTTTTGTTCCAAGGTTACAGCAGGACGCAGTTCATGCCCAGACCTGATGGCAGAGCTGAGAATGGGAAGCGATGACCTGACAAGAGCTAAGAGGATAGAGCTGGATAAAGGACGCGGCAACTTGACACGATTTCTCTACAACACTTCAAATGCTATTAGATTGTTAATGATAATCTTAAATCTATAATTTACCTTATTTGTAAGTTTATTTATTTTTATTTAGCCTTGTTGTGCAAGCACTGTTGAGCTTGTGCAGAGGCAGCAGCTTTTGCCAGAGGGGAACTGGAATCCCCTGGTTGGGCCTGGGTTCTCCTGAGTTTTGGGTTACTCGCCTCCGTTTGCATATTGTTTTGCACTATTTGTCTGGCCGGTGGGGGTCTGCTTTAGAATTTAGACATAATTAATATTGCATATAAGAATTTATAGTCCGTTTAATATTTGACCTGTGGTTCTCTCTCCTATGTGTGCTTTCACTGTGCGTGTGTGCGTCTGTCAATGTGTGTAAGTATGAATTCATATTGTGTGGGTGGAGCATTTGTATGTCTTTTGTTGTTTTCACCTTTGTCTTGTTTTTACAGGTATATGCCTTCAGTTGTTTTTCTTGTATTCAATGTGTCTCATGTACAGCTGCTTTGTAACAATGAAATATATATAGATAAATAAATTTGAGTTGAGTTGAGCAGTCTGGCTAGTGGTATTTTTATTACATTTATATTCACATTAATTAACATTTTTTATATATAAATCTTAGAAAATATTTTATTTACTTCATTAGAATTATTGATGGCATTTGATAAAATATTAGATTATTAATTGTGTAATCATATTTTAAGTGTCTATTAAGTAATCAATCAATCAATCAATCCATTATCCATCCATCCATACATCATGTGAAATCAGAAATATTATGAAGCTGATATTTTAAAATGTAAGATAGCTTTTTAAGAGTATGGTGCCCAAAACGGATCGCGCCTGCGCACAACAAACGTTTGTTCACTCCACATGGTGCTTCACTAGGTGAGTACAGAGCATGTTTTCTTATTTAGTCTTATCTTCATGCGTTTATTGTGATTATACTAAATTAAGATCCGACTGGATATTACATTACCTTATATTGATGTGTTTTGAAGTATATTTTACATTTAAATCTAGCATATGGGTAAGCCTATTTCAGCTAAAAACATACCAAAGTATATTTATATTTTTAAACCTTCCGAAAGTGCAGTAAAATAAGTAAATGTTTCTTATCGATTTCAGTCAATTCAATTCAATTCAAGTTTATTTATATAGCGCTTTTCACAATGTGTATTGTTTCAAAGCAGCTTTACAGGGGCAAACAGGAAAAACAGAAAAGTTAAAACACAGCACAGTGCATGGTATTTATACAACGAGTAAGATCATTCTAATAAATATCTAATTTCTAAATAAATGAATGAATGAATGCAGTCTCCCGGTGAGCAGGCCAACACTGCCCTGCTGTGGCGAGGAACCCAAACTCCAATGATTGATTAATGGAGAAAAAAACCTCGGGAGAAACCAGGCTCAACCGGGAGGGCCAGATCCCCTCTGACGTGTCATAGCTGCACTCAAACTGGTGACGTGATTTTAGTTTAGCATTTAATACCAAATATTGTAACTTCAGCATTATTAAGACAAATAGTCCGTCTTTGCTCTTGGTTGGGGATGTAGTGGTCTGAGCTGGGATGGTCCGATGGTCATATTTCTCTTGGCTGGTGGTGGAATTGCCTTAGATGGAGCTGGGATGGTCAGTCAGTCTGCAGCTGTAGCTGGCGTAATCTCAAATTGGGGATGGGCATCTGTCAGTCGTCTGGACACGGTGGAACTTCTTCCTACCTCGGGATGGGCATCCCGAGGCAGAGGCGGAAAGAGAATAAAGAGAATAATTAGCGTAGCTGCTGTTCATTAACTATGTATTAAGTGAAAGCTTGGCTGAAAAGATGTGTCTTTAATCTAGATTTAAATTGGGAGAGTGTGTCTGACCCTCGAATAGTATCAGGAAGGCTATTCCAGAGTTTAGGTGCTACGTATGAGAAAGCTCGTCCCCCTTTGGTGGATTTAGTTATTGTGAGTTTTATAAAAAGTCCTGAGTTTTGAGATCTTAGAGAGCGTGATGGGTGTAATGTGATAAAAGCTCGGTTAATTAAGTAGGTGCTAAACCATTTAAGTATTTGCAAGTAATTAAAGGAATTTTAAAATCAGTACGATACTTAATGGGTAGCCAGTGAAGCGATGATAAAACTGGGGTTATGTGATCGTATTTTCTTGACCTAGTAAGAACTCTGGCAGCTGCATTCTGAACTAACTGTAGTTTGTTTATCGATGATACAGGACAACCACTAAGTAGAGCATTACAATAGTCAAGTCTTGGGGTCACAAATGCATGAATAAGCTTTTCTGCGTCAGCAACACATAAAATATTTGTAATTTGGCAACATTTCTAAGGTGGAAGAAGGCTGTTTTTGTGATATTTGAGAAGTGATTTTTAAATGACAGGTTGTCATCTAATATAACGCCTAGGTCTTTAACTGTATTTGTTGGAAAAACAGTGCAGCTTTCAATTTTCAGGTTGTAATCTGAGGTATTCTGTTTATGTGCTTTTGGTGCTATAAGTAATATTTATGTTTTGCTAGAGTTTAAAAGGAGGAAATTACTAGTCATCAAATGTTTTGTTATGTCCTCGATGCCAGTTTAGATAGCTTGAAGGAATCATCTGGTCTTGATGAGATATATAGCTGAGTATCATCTGCATAACATTGGAAGCTAGTTCCATGTTTTCTAATAATGTTGCCAAGGTGCAGCGTGAATATGGAGAAAAGCAAGGGTCCTAAAACAGATCCCTGAGGTAATCCATAATTTACTTGCGTGAGATTTGACGATTTCCCATTTAAATGGACATATTGATATAAATTGACATCATAAGAATTACACACTGTCTTTCAGCCAATAGATGAGGGCTAATGTTAATGAATGCGGACCAGAGAAAATAAACTGCACAAGGCAAAAGTCTAACATAAATTATTATTAATGAGGCTGTGGGAAGAAGTGAACGAAAACACATTATATTTGCAAAAATATTCCGTTTATAGACAGGTTCATCATTATTAAATAGAAGTTTGATAGAATAGAAGTGTATTAACCTGTGTTTAAATGACAAGCATTTAAATGTTTAATTCTCTTCATGTCAGTGGGCTACAGGCTTTTAAAAACAGATTCCACTTCTCAGTTGACAGGTGACAGGAACTAGGAGAGGTGTGAATATCTCTTTTAATTTTTTTTGAAAGAGCAGAGTTTAGGATTAATGTCTTATCTGCAGGGTGACAAATAAACGTAAGACGCCACAATACCACAAAATGCAGGTACATTAAGCTAATGTACCTGAAGGCGCCCTGGAGCCTGCTCACACTCAAAGCCAGGCAACCTTGAGCT
Organism: Triplophysa dalaica; assembly: GCF_015846415.1. Taxonomy (NCBI): domain Eukaryota; kingdom Metazoa; phylum Chordata; class Actinopteri; order Cypriniformes; family Nemacheilidae; genus Triplophysa; species Triplophysa dalaica. The sequence continues at coordinate 399,393 of NW_026622640.1, read as the reverse complement.
GTGAAGTTAACGTCATGGTTAACATGCTGTAGTTTTCGGAAAAAAGCCGACCGGTGCCTTCAAAAAGACCTTTTCTGCAGGATTCACCATGGACAGATCATTAAAGGGACTTCCTCCAATCAAGAGGTCAAATGTGCCCTACTACACCAGATGTTTCCTTGTGATGGTCCGCACGTCTTTGACATATTTAATTTTGCCGATGGCAGATCTCAGAGGTCTTTCAAAACCAGATATCCTGTTGCAATCCCGTCAAACAGGGAAAGGAATATGATTGGCTGCCACTTATAAACTGGAATGTAAGGATACACTCTCTGTAACATGTCATGGATGATGGACGAATCCACATGAAAATGAAAGGTGCCAAAGGTATGACAAAAAAACATTACTTGACATTAATACCAGACAAATAACTGAACCAAGAGAAGAACTTCAATATAACAGATAACAAGGTGAAAACAGGTGATGGGGATGAACTAATGAGGAACAGGTGAAAACAGTCAATGATGGGATCGTGGGAAAAGGTCCTTAGGGAAAACAAGACCAGGGACAGACATGAATGTCACACTATGTGGCTCAAATTCAAATGCACTTTTATTTGCAAAAAACTCATTAACACAAATGCTCCAATCAGGGCCCGTATCCCTAAAGAATTTTTGTGCAAAAAGTGGCTCCTAGCGGCCAAATTCTAAGAAAATTCTTAGAGTCATGATGTTTTCTTAGAATTTCCCCTAAAAGTGACACCAAAATCCCAGTTAATATAAAAGCTATTCCTCAAGATTCCTAGCGCTTAAAAGGGCTCCTAAGGCGAGATCTGCTAAGAGCAGGGAAGAGGACTTTTAGTGGCTTAGGAGTTCCCCTAAGCAGCTGCACAAAATGGCCAACAGAGGAGGCAGGAGAGATGTCCTGCAAACACTGGATGACAGATAATTATTGAGACGCTACAGATTGGATCGTGCAGGAATCATGTTTGTGGTGGACCTCCTTAGAGATGCAATTACATCACCAACTCGACGCCACAACGCTATTACACCGGAGAAGAAAGTAATCACAACCCTGAGGTATTTGGCAACAGGGAAAATGCAACAATGCAGCAGTGATGACTTGGGTCTGTCCCAATCCTCCGTCAGCAGAGTCATCACCCAAACACTGACAGCTTTGTCACAACCTAATATTGTGACACAATTTGTTTCATTCCCGCTGGATGCCCGCACTTTACACACACATAAAAGGGCATTTATGGACATTGCAGGATTCCCTGGCGTTGTGGGTGTAATTGATGGAACACATGTGAGAATAATTGCGCCATCAGAGGACGAGGCAGTCTTTGTTAACAGGAAGAATTTCCACAGCATCAATGTGCAAATAGTGTTCAATGCGGCCTGTAAGATTTTGGACATTGTGGCTAAATGGCCAGGCTCCACACATGATGCGAGAATACTCTCTGAGAGTGGCATCAGACAGCTTTTTGAGAGACGCTATGTGCCAGCTAATTGCCACTTGTTAGGGGACAGTGGCTACCCATGCAAACCATGGCTCCTTACACCTTACCTCAAGCCACACCAAGGGCCCCAATTAAACTATAACAGGTAAGCCAAACAATACAAAAATCATGGAATAAAATGCAACCAATATGTTAGAGCATCCAAGTGCAATATTTCCATAAAATAATTAAAGGTCTGTATTCTATTGTAGGGCCCACAAGACAACAAGAGCGGTGGTGGAGCGTGGCGTAGGCCAGCTTAAGAGGCGCTTTCATGTTCTCCACGGAGAGGTGCGGCTGAGGCCTGAAAAAGTCAGCAAAGTCATCATAGCCTGTGCAATATTACACAATATTTGCAAGGTTAGACAAATTGCAGAACCTCTGGAGGATGGCGATGAGGATGAGGATGAAGACAACGATGAGGATGGTGGTGAAGAAGATATTCACATTCCACAGGGGAACCTAGCCCAGAGTGGACTGCCTTACAGGGCAAACTTCACAAATGTACATTTCAGGCAGGCTGTAGCCCCATGTCATTTGAGAACTTGTGATGGTATTAAGAACTATCACAGTTTTACTGCACATCACCTGCAATTGTTAAATGCAAGACACAGAACACAATCTGTAAATGGTTTATTTTTTAGGTGTTCAATTTTAAGGCGGTAGTATTCCTCCTGAAGGGAAAGGACTTTTTTTTGTTGTTCAAACACATCAATTGTGAGTTGCAATCTTCTCTCCTGCAGGGATGCTGACGGAGCAGGTGCTTAAGATGGGAATGGTGTTTGATCCGCCGGGCTATCCTGAGTAGCAGCTGCAGATGGTTCAGGCGGCAATCTTGTCGGCAAACTTGATGGGCCCGGTTCTTGTGATGTCTCCATGCTACAGAAATACATAGGCCTAGTGTATTTATTGTTTTGATTAAATTAATTTAATACAATGAGCATGGATAACACATGAAATGGCTTCTTTGCTCATTATCACCAAAAGTTTCATCAAACTTGTAGGATCAACCAATCACGGCTTTTGAAATAATGACTCATACCTAGCAACGGGGTCAACCACACCTCCTCACTAAAATAGGATTTTCCATCCATTCCTTGCTCAGAGTTCACTGAAAATGTTCTGGAATCACTTCTAATCTAAAACTCCTGGCAAGGAATTTTTAGGTTAAGTTAGGAGCTCTCTGAGAGGATTCTCAGAATCTTTAGGGATACGGGCCCAGGTCTAAGCTTGAGAACGCCATAGTTTTTAGAGGGAAGACAAATGTTAAAGATCCACGGGTCGACATCCTTCCACCCCATCGTACATTAAAAAAAAACATCAAATTCATAAAGTCATTTATGTAGAAAGAAAAAATCCATTTATGACGAAACTAACATCAAAAAATGGAAAGCCATGAGGCCAACTTCAAGATTTTTTATGTGAATTCTTATCTTATCATGACAAACATTATATCTTTGTAAAGGTCTGAGACTCTAGAATACATATTTCATCACTGTTTCATAAAGTCTTTATGTAGAAAGAGTCAAATATCCATATATGACAAAACTGGGATCAAACAATGGAAAGCCATGAGGCCAACATCAAGATTTTTAATGTGAATTCTTACATTATCATGACAAACATTATATCTTTGGAAAGGTCTGAGACTCTAGAATACATATTTCATCACTGTTTCATAAAGTAATTTATGTAGAAAGAGTCAAAAATCCGTATATGACAGAACTATCATCAAACAATGGAAAGCCATAAGGCCAACATCAAGATTTTTAATGTGAATTCTTACATTATCATGACAAACATTATATCTTTGGAAAGGTCTGAGACTCTAGAATACATATTTCATCACTGTTTCATAAAGTCATTTATGTAGAAAGAGTCAAAAATCCATATATGACAAAACTGGGATCAAACTATGGAAAGCCATGAGGCCAACTTCAAGATTTTGCATGTGAATTCTTATCTTATCATGACAAACATTGTATCTTTGTAAAGGTCTGAGACTCTAGAATACATATTTCATCACTGTTTCATAAAGTAATTTATGTAGAAAGAGTCAAAAATCTGAGTATGACAAAACTAACATCAAACAATGGAAAGCCATGAGGCCAACTTCAATATTTTGCATGTGAATTCTTATCTTATCATAACAAACATTGTATCTTTGGAAAGGTCTGAGACTCTAGAATACATATTTCATCACTGTTTCATAAAGTCATTTATGTAGAAAGAGTCAAAAATCCATATATGACAAAACTGGGATCAAACAATGGAAAGCCATGAAGCCAACTTCAAGATTTTGCATGTGAATTCTTATCTTATCATAACAAACATTGTATCTTTGGAAAGGTCTGAGACTCTAGAATACATATTTCATCACTGTTTCATAAAGTCTTTATGTAGAAAGAGTCAAAAATCCATATATGACAAAACTGGGATCAAACAATGGAAAGCCATGAGGCCAACTTCAAGATTTTGCATGTCAATTCTTATCTTATCATAACAAACATTATATCTTTGGAAAGGTCTGAGACTCTAGAATACATATTTCATCACTGTTTCATAAAGTCATTTATGTAGAAAGAGTCAAAAATCTGTATATGACAAACTGGGATCAAACAATGGAAAGCCATGAAGTCAACTTCAAGATTTTGTATGTGAATTCTTACATTATCATGACAAACATTATATCTTTGGAAAGGTCTGAGACTCTAGAATACATATTTCATCACTGTTTCATAAAGTCATTTATGTAGAAAGAGTCAAAAATCCATATATGACAAAACTGGGATCAAACAATGGAAAGCCATGAAGTCAACTTCAAGATTTTGTATGTGAATTCTTACATTATCATGACAAACATTATATCTTTGGAAAGGTCTGAGACTCAAGAATACATATTTCATCACTGTTTCATAAAGTCATTTATGTAGAAAGAGTCAAAAATCCATATATGACAAAACTGGGATCAAACAATGGAAAGCCATGAGGCCAACATCAAGATTTTAATGTGAATTCTTACATTATCATGACAAACATTATATCTTTGTAAAGGTCTGAGACTCTAGAATACATATTTCATCACTGTTTCATAAAGTCATTTATGTAGAAAGAGTCAAAAATCCATATATGACAAAACTGGGATCAAACAATGGAAAGCCATGAAGTCAACTTCAAGATTTTGCTATGTGAATTCTTACATTATCATGACAAACATTATATCTTTGGAAAGGTCTGAGACTCAAGAATACATATTTCATCACTGTTTCATAAAGTCATTTATGTAGAAAGAGTCAAAAATCCGTATATACAAAACTGGGATCAAACTATGGAAAGCCATGAAGTCAACTTCAAGATTTTGTATGTGAATTCTTACATTATCATGACAAACATTGTATCTTTGGAAAGGTCTGAGACTCTAGAATACATATTTCATCACTGTTTCATAAAGTCTTTATGTAGAAAGAGTCAAAAATCCATATATGACAAACTGGGATCAAACAATGGAAAGCCATGAGGCCAACATCAAGATTTTGCATGTGAATTCTTTACATTATCATGACAAACATTATATCTTTGGAAAGGTCTGAGACTCAAGAATACATATTTCATCACTTGTTTCATAAAGTCATTTATGTAGAAAGAGTCAAAAATCCATATATGACAAAACTGGGATCAAACAATGGAAAGCCATGAGGCCAACTTCAAAGATTTTGCATGTGAATCTTACATTATCATGACAAGCATGATATCTTTGGAAAGGTCTTGAGACTCTAGAATACATATTTCATCACTGTTTCATAAAGTCTTTTATGTAGAAAGAGTCAAAATCCGTATATGACAAAACTGGATCAAACAATGGAAAGCCATGAGTCAACTTCAAGATTTTGCATGTCAATTCTTATCTTATCATAACAAACATTATATCTTTGGAAAGGTCTGAGACTCTAGAATACATATTTCATCACTGTTTCATAAAGTCATTTATGTAGAAAGAGTCAAAAATCTGTATATGACAAACTGGGATCAAACAATGGAAAGCCATGAGGCCAACTTCAAGATTTTGCATGTCAATTCTTATCTTATCATAACAAACATTATATCTTTGGAAAGGTCTGAGACTCTAGAATACATATTTCATCACTGTTTCATAAAGTAATTTATGTAGAAAGAGTCAAAAATCCATATATGACAAAACTGGGATCAAACAATGGAAAGCCATGAAGCCAACTTCAAGATTTTGTATGTGAATTCTTACATTATCATGACAAACATTATATCTTTGTAAAGGTCTGAGACTCTTGAATACATATTTCATCACTGTTTCATGAAGTCTTTTATGTAGAAAGAGTCAAAAATCCATATATGACAAAACTGGGATCAAACAATGGAAAGCCATGAGGCCAACATCAAGATTTTTAATGTGAATTCTTATCTTATCATGACAAACATTGTATCTTTGTAAAGGTCTGAGACTCTAGAATACATATTTCATCACTGTTTCATAAAGTCATTTATGTAGAAAGAGTCAAATATCCATATATGACAAAACTGGGATCAAACTATGGAAAGCCATGAGGCCAACTTTAAGATTTTGCATGTGAATTCTTATCTTATCATGACAAACATTATATCTTTGGAAAGGTCTGAGACTCTAGAATACATATTTCATCACTGTTTTATAAAGTCATTTATGTAGAAAGAGTCAAAAATCAGTATATGACATAACTATCATCAAACAATGGAAAGCCATGAGGCCAACTTCAAGATTTTGCATGTCAATTCTTATCTTATCATAACAAACATTATATCTTTGGAAAGGTCTGAGACTCTAGAATACATATTTCATCACTGTTTCATAAAGTCATTTATGTAGAAAGAGTCAAAAATCTGTATATGACAAAACTGGGATCAAACTATGGAAAGCCATGAGGCCAACTTCAAGATTTTGCATGTGAATTCTTATCTTATCATGACAAACATCTTATCTTTGGAAAGGTCTGATACTCTAGAATACATATTTCATCACTGTTTCATAAAGTAATTTATGTAGAAAGAGACAAAAATCTGAGTATGACAAAACTGGGATCAAACAATGGAAAGCCATGAAGCCAACTTCAAGATTTTGTATGTGAATTCTTACATTATCATGACAAACATTATATCTTTGGAAAGGTCTGAGACTCTAGAATACATATTTCATCACTGTTTCATAAAGTCATTTATGTAGTAAAGTCAAAAATCTGTATATGACAAAACTGGGATCAAACAATGGAAAGCCATGAAGCCAACTTCAAGATTTTGAATGTGAATTCTTCTCTTATCATGACAAACATTGTATCTTTGTAAAGGTCTGAGACTCTAGAATACATATTTCATCACTGTTTCATAAAGTAATTTATGTAGAAAGAGTCAAAAATCTGAGTATGACAAAACTAACATCAAACAATGGAAAGCCATGAGGCCAACTTCAAGATTTTGCATGTGAATTCTTATCTTATCATGACAAACATTATATCTTTGGAAAGGTCTGATACTCTAGAATACATATTTCATCACTGTTTCATAAAGTCATTTATGTAGAAAGAGTCAAAAATCCATATATGACAAAACTGGGATCAAACAATGGAAAGCCATGAGGCCAACTTCAAGATTTTGCATGTGAATTCTTATCTTATCATGACAAACATCTTATCTTTGGAAAGGTCTGATACTCTAGAATACATATTTCATCACTGTTTTATAAAGTCATTTATGTAGAAAGAGTCAAAAATCCATATATGACAAAACTGGGATCAAACAATGGAAAGCCATGAAGTCAACTTCAAGATTTTGTATGTGAATTCTTATCTTATCATGACAAACATTATATCTTTGGAAAGGTCTGAGACTCAAGAATACATATTTCATCACTGTTTCATAAAGTCATTTATGTAGAAAGAGTCAAAAATCCGTATATGACAAACCTGGGATCAAACAATCGAAAGCCATGAGAGCCAACTTCAAGATTTTTAATGTGAATTCTTACATTATCATGACAAACATTATATCTTTGGAAAGGTCTGAGACTCTAGAATACATATTTCATCACTGTTTCATAAAGTTATTTATGTAGAAAGAGTCAAAAATCCATATATGACAAAACTGGGATCAAACAATGGAAAGCCATGAAGTCAACTTCAAGATTTTGTATGTGAATTCTTATCTTATCATGACAAACATTATATCTTTGGAAAGGTCTGAGACTCTAGAATACATATTTCATTACTGTTTCATAAAGTCATTTATGTAGAAAGAGTCAAAAATCCATATATGACAAAACTGGGATCAAACAATGGAAAGCCATGAAGTCAACTTCAAGATTTTGTATGTGAATTCTTATCTTATCATGACAAACATTATATCTTTGGAAAGGTCTGAGACTCAAGAATACATATTTCATCACTGTTTCATAAAGTCATTTATGTAGAAAGAGTCAAAAATCCGTATATGACAAAACTATAATCAAACAATGGAAAGCCATGAGGCCAACTTCAAGATTTTTAATGTGAATTCTTACATTATCATGACAAACATTATATCTTTGGAAAGGTCTGATACTCTAGAATACATATTTCATCACTGTTTCATAAAGTTATTTATGTAGAAAGAGTCAAAAATCCATATATGACAAAACTGGGATCAAACAATGGAAAGCCATGAAGTCAACTTCAAGATTTTGTATGTGAATTCTTATCTTATCATGACAAACATTATATCTTTGGAAAGGTCTGAGACTCAAGAATACATATTTCATCACTGTTTCATAATGTCATTTATGTAGAAAGAGTCAAAAATCCATATATGACAAAACTGGGATCAAACAATGGAAAGCCATGAAGTCAACTTCAAGATTTTGTATGTGAATTCTTATCTTATCACGACAAACATTATATCTTTGGAAAGGTCTGAGACTCAAGAATACATATTTCATCACTGTTTCATAAAGTCATTTATGTAGAAAGAGTCAAAAATCCATATATGACAAAACTGGGATCAAACAATGGAAAGCCATGAGGCCAACATCAAGATTTTTAATGTGAATTCTTACATTATCATGACAAACATTATATCTTTGGAAAGGTCTGAGACTCTAGAATACATATTTCATTACTGTTTCATAAAGTCATTTATGTAGAAAGAGTCAAAAATCCGTATATGACAAAACTATAATCAAACAATGGAAAGCCATGAGGCCAACTTCAAGATTTTGCATGTCAATTCTTATCTTATCATAACAAACATTATATCTTTGGAAAGGTCTGAGACTCTAGAATACATATTTCATCACTGTTTCATAAAGTCATTTATGTAGAAAGAGTCAAAAATCCGTATATGACAAAACTATAATCAAACAATGGAAAGCCATGAGGCCAACTTCAAGATTTTGCATGTCAATTCTTATCTTATCATGACAAATATTATATCTTTGTAAAGGTCTGAGACTCTAGAATACATATTTCATCACTGTTTCAGAAAGTCATTTATGTAGAAAGAGTCAAAAATCCGTATATGACAAAACTATCATCAAACAATGGAAAGCCATGAGGCCAACTTCAAGATTTTGCATGTGAATTCTTATCTTATCATGACAAACATTATATCTTTGGAAAGGTCTGAGACTCAAGAATACATATTTCATCACTGTTTCATAAAGTCATTTATGTAGAAAGAGTCAAAAATCCGTATATGACAAAACTTATATCAAAAAATGGAAAGCATGAGGCCAACTTCAAGATTTTGCATGTCAATTCTTACATTATCATGACAAACATTATATCTCTGTAAAGGTCTGAGACTCTAGAATACATATTTCATCACTGTTTCATAAAGTCATTTATGTAGAAAGAGTCAAAAATCCATACATGACAAAACTGTGATCAAACTATGGAAAGCCATGAGGCCAACTTCAAGATTTTGCATGTGAATTCTTACATTATCATGACAAACATCTATCTTTGGAAAGGTCTGATACTCTAGAATACATATTTCATCACTGTTTCATAAAGTCATTTATGTAGAAAGAGTCAAAAATCTGTATATGACAAAACTGGGATCAAACTATGGAAAGCCATGAGGCCAACTTCAAGATTTTGCATGTGAATTCTTACATTATCATGACAAACATCTTATCTTTGGAAAGGTCTGAGACTCTAGAATACATATTTCATCACTGTTTCATAAAGTCATTTATGTAGAAAGAGTCAAAAATCTGAGTATGACAAAACTGGGATCAAACAATGGAAAGCCATGAAGTCAACTTCAAGATTTTGTATGTGAATTCTTATCTTATCATGACAAACATTATATCTTTGTAAAGGTCTGAGACTCTAGAATACATATTTCATCACTGTTTCATAAAGTCATTTATGTAGAAAGAGTCAAAAATCCGTATATTACAAAACTTATATCAAAAATGGAAAGCAATGAGGCCAACTTCAAATTTTGCATGTGAATTCTTATCTTATCATGACAAACATTGTATCTTTGGAAAGGTCTGAGACTCTAGAATACATATTTCATCACTGTTTCATAAAGTCATTTATGTAGAAAGAGTCAAAAATCTGTATATGACAAAACTGGGATCAAACTATGGAAAGCCATGAGGCCAACTTCAAGATTTTGCATGTGAATTCTTACATTATCATGACAAGCATTATATCTTTGTAAAGGTCTGAGACTCTAGAATACATATTTCATCACTGTTTCATAAAGTCATTTATGTAGAAAGAGTCAAAAATCTGAGTATGACAAAACTGGGATCAAACAATGGAAAGCCATGAAGTCAACTTCAAGATTTTGTATGTGAATTCTTATCTTATCATGACAAACATTATATCTTTGGAAAGGTCTGAGACTCAAGAATACATATTTCATCACTGTTTCATAAAGTCATTTATGTAGTAAGAGTCAAAAATCTGTATATGACAAAACTGGGATCAAACAATGGAAAGCCATGAAGTCAACTTCAAGATTTTGTATGTGAATTCTTATCTTATCATGACAAACATTATATCTTTGGAAAGGTCTGAGACTCAAGAATACATATTTCATCACTGTTTCATAAAGTCATTTATGTAGAAAGAGTCAAAAATCTGTAAATGACGAAACTAACATCAAAAAATGTTAGTCTTTTGTTAAATGTTTTTAATGTTAAATGTTCCATGTAAACAGATGAAACGGAGACTTCAGAATACATAAACGTGGTTGCCCACATTCGCTTAACGACTGGCTCGTCTGTATCATTGTGTTTGCTTCTCTGATTCATCAAGCCCCAAAATCCCAAATTTACTTCACTGTGTAGCATCTTACATGTCAACGCTACAGCACTTTAAGAAATGCGACTGCAACTGAAAGATACACGTTGTTGGCTAGTATCACTCACTTTTGAAAACACCTGCCTCACAGTTCTACGCCATGCTCCTGTATGAACTTTTCCTGTCCCTTGGGCTCATGGGATAGAAGACTATCTCAAGTATCAGTCGCTGGGCGTAACCAGGATTCGGACATACTTTATTGTTTACTTCAACTACACAGTAGGTTAGTAAGTGTATTCAGCCGCAACAGTTGTATACACACACATCCAAATCTTGCAAGGAAATTAATTCCAATTTGTGCTTTCCCCGATTTTATTATTTCAAATCGACATATTGCTTCAAATCGCTCCGCATTAGTGGAAATATACAGTCCATTGTCTTTTATGCATCACGTCGCTCGCCAGTGTAGACACGAGCTGAAACTTCTTTTAACGTAAGAATGTGTTTTATGCACGAGACGCTCATGATCCACGTTTGATATTAACACGCGGTGTGTGAGTGGTGGGCAAACATGGTCCTAGACCCCATTCAAACACACCCGATTCTGTATTTCAGTTTAAAATACCATTTAAAATATAATAATATTTTATTTTATAATAGTACACTCTATAATATTAATATTCTATATTAGTACGCTCATACTGTTACATTTTGTAAATGGCAGTCGATTGATCATGGTGTTTTTGCAAACTCAGTTCTCTACTTTAAATGCTATTTCCTCTGCTTTAAATGCTATGTCCTCTTTTTCCCTTGAGGATAAAATTTCATCATTTCATAATGCTCTCAAATCCGACTTAGAAGTCTTTGCTCCCCTAAAAACACATGTCTCATTTATACGGTCAGCCCCCTAGTATAACGATGATCTGCGCTCAGAGAAGGTTGCATGCCGTGAATTTGAGCAAAAGTGGCGTTGTACTGGCTTAAGCGTGATTTACAAGCTTGGAGGGACCGCCTGGCACATTATAGTGGATATTGATATTGCAAGATCATTATTTTATTAATTTATTATTTAAAATAATCAAAATAATCCTAGAGGGCTATTCCACACAATTAAATTTACTCAATGCAGATGCCTCCAGAGTCTGATCAGATTCAGTTTCTTCAGTCATGTCCACAAACTCATATGCAGTTCTTTGGTGTCTGCTGCTTCAACTGTTAATTCATTAACCTTCTCCGCTAGGCAATTTTCTAAATCTAATCCAGTACAATCTGAGACACTCTGCAGGCAAGTCTCTCAAATGAAAACGTCCACCTGCACACTCAACCTTCTCCCCTGTAAGTCTCTTCAAATCATGCTTTGATTATTTTTGTCCTTCAGTGCTTGCTATAATAAATGATTATTTGTCAACTATGTGGTGGCTGTACCACTTAAACTGCTGCAGTCACTCCCATTTAAAAAAAGCAAAGCACTGACTTGAACTCTCTAACTATCGCCTGATCTCGAGTCTTCCATTTCTGGCTAAACTCTTAGAGGGAAAACCACTCAATAGAAAATAATCTACTTGAGCCCGATCAATCTGGGTTCCGGAAATTGCACAGCACAAGACTGCGTTGCTCAAAGTTACTATCGATTTACTAATAGCCTCTGATTTTGGCTCGCAATCCCTTCTCATTTTCTTTGATCTTAGCTCCAGCTTTTGATACCATTGACCATGCAGTGCTACTTAATCGCCTTGAATATGTATTTGGTCTATCAGAGACAGTCCTAGACTGGTTCAGGTCTCATCTTAATGATCGCAGACAGTTTGTGTGTATGGGTGGCTATAGATCCAAGGTCAGTCCCTTATATAATGGTTTTCCACAGGGGTCAGTTTTGGGTCATCTACTTCTCAGCATGTATATTTATCCACTTGGTGGATAACTAAAATCGCTCAATCTTAATTTTCATTTTTATGCTGATGACAGACCGATTAATGTTCATTCAAGATCAGGCCAAAATGTGGACACTGTGTATCTCTCTTAAATGTGTTACTGTGACAAGAACCGGATGTCTGGCAATTTTTTGTCTTTAAACTCTCCCCATCAACTGCACAATGCCGGCCCTATGACAATGTCTACTAATGGTGTTGCTCTGGAGTTTCAAAGCAAACTAAAAAACTTGGAGTCATCTTTGATGCCTCGCCAACAATTGAGCCTTTTATTCAGAACTCTGTAAAGACATCCTTTTTCCACTTGAGAAATATTACTCGTTTACGTCCTTTGCTGTCCATCTCAGTTGCTGAAAGGTTGATAAAATTGTTTTGTTTTCTCACATATTGATTATTGTAATGCACTTCTTGCTGGAGCATCTAAAACCTCAATTAGCAAATTACAATATGTACAAAAACTCTAGAATTCTGTCTGGGGCTAGATCCAGTGATCATATTTCACAAGTTTTTGAGTCTTTACACTGGCTCCCTGTCAAATACCGTATTGATTTTAAAATCCTTTTGTTAACTTTTAAGGAATTGCATGACCTGGCTCCTCAATACCTGTCTGATCTTTTAATTCCTTACAAACCTTGTAGAATTCTATGGTCTTCTCAGTATGATCTTTTAAATGTGCTCAAGACACTGCTTCACCCCATGGGTGATGGAGCATGTTCTGCTTATGCTCCTAAGATCTGGAACTTTCTCCCGATAAACATTAGAGAAGCAAACTCTCTAGCCACTTATAAAACCCCAGAACTGCTTTTATTTGACTGTATCTTTTGCTTTGTTTTTAACAGTATTTTGTTGTGCTGCTTTATTAATGTGTGATTTATTGTTTGATTTTTGCGCAGCGCTTTGAGAAGGAAACTATTAATGGCGCTATATAAAATAAACATTTTATATTATTTAAAAAAGTTGTAGGAAAACACGTACATTTTTTGTACACTGTTTAAAAGAACGAAAGAAAAAATAGAAAATATATTGGTTAAATATATATCTTTGATGCACTTACACATCATCAGTGATGGACCCTGAGGTCATTGGATGTTTGGGTCTTTCAACATCATACAACCTCACCCAGGCGACCCAGCCGAGATTGATCAAGTCCTGACTTGTGTATATGTGCCGTGTACCCACGGATCACCCCTCTTGATTCACATCCATCTAGAGGACTTCTCAGCTGTCTCTGTGAGTTCTTGATCGCCTTTCTCTGAGGTGCTCCTGTGATGCCAAGCAGACTGTATGCTCTGCAGAGAGATCGTGCTGCGAAGCCTCTACAGCCCACCTCGATTGGCGCGCTACCCCCATATCCGGCACTCCTCCACTAAGTCAGCGTACTTGGCACGCTTCCTCTCATTGGCCTCTTCCATACGCTCCTCCCAGGGGACTGTCAGGTCCAGAAGTGTTACGGCCACTGCCATAACATTAAGAGGGAGACAACACAAAGCTCGGTCTAGGGTTTATTTAAATAACATACGGTAGGAACAAACATTGAATGGGAAGAAATTAATCAGGTAACAAAAGAGCAAAGCTCTGCCCGGACGATCGCTCCAGTCTCGCCCTTGAGTGTAACGAAGCGTCTTCCTTTAAGAGCATCGTAAAGGGTCCACAGCTGTAAGGAATTATATAAATCACACAAACTGGTAAACGCCATGCCGGCCCCTAAGGGCAGACAGAGCGTTACAAAAAAGAAACATTAAATGTAACACATGTAATAAAGAAACACTTGTTTTGTTGAATCTGAGAACAGAACTATGTCTGGTCTACGGGTGGTTTCCATGATGTGCTCTGAGAATCTAAGCTGCTTCCCAAGGTCAGCCTTCATCTGCCAGTCTGGCGCGGTTCCAAGGAGTCCCACTGCCCCCCTTGGTTGGGCTTAGGCTTCTCACCTGCTCAGATCTGCCAAAGCCGTAGAAGGAGTCTGGGACACCTCTTGTACACTTTGTATGGCTGTCCACTTGGTCCACGAGCAGAACTGGCTCTGGCTACCTTGACGACCTCCTGGACCTCCTTCCAATTGGGCTCCTTCCTGTTGAAGTCCGTGTTGGGTCCTGGGGGATCTATCAAAGGTCTATAGGGAACTAGGTTGTCCTCCCGAGCCGCTCACTGTAGGTATTGTAGAGATGGTGGTAGATCTCCTCTTTGGGACAAACGAAGTGGCCACTTTGTTTCTGCCCAAGCATCTGCTTGGTGACTCCAAAGGGGTTCGCAATGAAGGCAGACCGTCTCTTGGCCCTCTCATTCCCCTGCCGTCAGTGCCATTTTGCCCTTTGTAGCGTGGCAAGCTTTTTCCTCAGGATGCCACAAAGTTTTGATAGTGCATCTCTTTTCTTGTCTCGCGCTTCCTTGTACTGCCGCTTCAGGACCCGCAGCTCCTGCCTTATCTGGCTGATCTTCTCTGCCCTACGGTTGTTCACGTAGGGGGTCTTGGTACCCACCAAGATTTTTTTGTGGGAAAAAATATTACTTTATTACTGAACAGTTAAAAAATGTACCTGCTAAAGCAGGAGAGTCAGTGAGTGTTAACTCATCTGACTAAATCAAACAAGTGTCTCTAAAACACCATATAGATAAAACAATATGTGCTGCACTGACTGTTGACCTGACTAATTGTTGTCATCATTAAGAGCAGACGACCCAAATTAAAGACCATCTTCGCAACCCCTTTAATTCGCTCTGTAATGCAAGCCAAAGTGAGCAAACATTTCATTAGCAAACGTCCTTCAAGTCACAGTATAATGGATCACTTCATTACTGTACATTTGGACAATATTGAGTCTATTCCATCTCCCCTTCACATGTATGGACTGGGATTAGATGGCTGAATCCAAAATCAATTGATTTGAGCTCCATCATCTTTGTGTTGGTCAGGACGTTTTGGTTGTGTAAGTCACCGTGGGTGATATGGTGTTCAATGCAGTGTTTGGCTGCATTCACTGCTTGACGCATGAGATGATGGGCCTCCGTTTCCTTCAGATGTCCATTATGATCTTGAAGGGATGTGGATTTTCCAAAATGACGATGTGTTTACCATCTTCTACAAACCAGTCTGACATTTCTACAATGTTGGGCATTTCTCTAGTTTGAGTAGCTGCAGATTTATAGCCACTTCGCTCAACAGAGGCTAGTCATGTCCAGGCTGGAAAAAAAGGTTAGCAGACGGTAGGCAGGGTTTTCTATTTTCAAAAATCATTTGTGTTGATGCACACAAATGCATTTTCCTAATTACCTTATTTGGAATTCCCCTCTTTTAATGAAAGATGCACGATGTGCCCAAAACCTGACGTTTCCTGTTCAGCGTGCTATTAAAATGTTTCAAACAGAATCTTTCACAACAAATAGAAATCTTTAGCAAAATGTGTTACATGTCAAATTTGCTTATCTGATTTGCAATCTAGAAATACTTAAGTGCAGAATCTTTCAGATTTCCTCTCAATTTGTTAAAGTTTTTGGACCCCACTTTACAAATGAAATCCTGTCAACTCACAATCTTCTTAGATGATCCACTGTAAGGCACACGGTCAATATGTTTGATGGCAAACTGCAATGAGTAATCACCACATGTCAGCTTTACAGAGGTATATCAACATATCTGGATCATAACACTTAACGTGTATGGAATTACACATGTGAAGAATCTTCAACCACTTTAAAATGTTTGATGAATAAAGCGAAGGCCTTTCTACCTCTTGGCCTTTGGATCTGCCAGTTCCCTCATACACTTTGCCACAGACTTCCGATCCTATAATTTTGCCCTCTTTATAAAGCGATGAAAATTGTCCTATAAACAGAAAATACAGAAGGAACACTTGATCTTATTTCTTTGTCTCACATGAACATTGATAGCAGTGATGTTTGCAATTTAACAAAATAATCTTATTTTATAATAAAGCATATAATAAATAAGCATATAATGTTGAGGGGTTCAGTTCATCAAGTGCGATTCAACAGAATGAAAATGTGTTAAAGTCAGTAAATAAAACAGCAGGGATCGAACCAGTGCTCTTACAATGCTCTTACCACTGAGCCACGGAAGGTTAACAGGAAGATTAAGGGGAATTACAAAACGGATTCGAACATGATAAATCTTGAGATTAACACGTGCTAAATAAAACAAGCCTGATGTTGTGCTGGACTCGAGTCAGCAAATAACCGTTTGTCATTTATCTGAATCTATATTTTTAAGTAGATGATTTATTTTGGGATGTTGATTTTGTCACTGACCTGGATTTCTCTTCAAGTCGTTTTCCGTAACTAGTGCAGGTGAAGATGCCATGTGAAGCTCTTTTACTCTGTCTTTTTCACGATCGTCTGTCTGTCTGTGTGGACTTGTTGAGTTTCGTATCGTCGCTAGCTGACTTTCTGCAAACACTTGATAGCAAGTTATCGTGTGATCCGTCGTCGCTTTCGCTAAAAACAGCACTGAGAAGATACTTCAACTCGGCGTCCTGATAAGAACTGGTTACTGGGTCGACTCTATGATGTTGGCATTCATGACACAGGGCATTTTTCAAACACACCAACACGCTGAATTCAGGTCGCCTAGAAAACCTTTTACATTTACATTTAAAACTAGCGGCGTAACATTGATACTTTAAAAATCGCATTGAGTGTATTGTTTCTGTAACGGCGTTCCATAGGGTCCAAAACGCGCGCGTCTGCCTGAACGTAAAACCAGTTTAATGTTTTTATATTGACAACTGAAAGTAAGTGTATTCTTTCTTATTGGAATAGTAAATTAAAGTTTGAGTATGTTGTAATCATCTGACTCAAATTTATTAAAATGAGCAATTACTTAATTAATTAATTACTTAATTAATTTGCTATTTTTTATGGAATTCCTCCATGACAACATATCCAACAGGAAGAAATAGCATTACAGGAATTAGATATACAGCATGTACTTTTCACCACTATGTGTCTCTTAGTCACCAAAATAAGAATCTTGATTTATGCCTGTAAGTAACAATCATTGAATAAAATTAAGAATGTTGTAATTTAAACACTCGAAGTGACAGAACTTACTATAATTACTATTTTCAAAGTGTTAATATTTGCGTTATTGTTTGTTTAATAGCTGCATAGATGCCATTTGTGGACTGCGTTTGGGAGAAGCTCATATTTCATGGGAAACCAAATTATGTTAACCTGCAATAATTGATTAAAAGAGACCGAATTAAACTATCTGAGTGTCGATTTACACAGAGTAAAAATACCCTACCTTATTTGCAGAGACCATTTGCACTAGCTCCGCCCATCAACATGTGATTGATATGTGAACGGAGAACGTGCAAAGAATGATGCGATGTAAACCATAGACTGCAGTGGCGTAGGCTGTAAAGTCTACTGAGTTGGCACTGGAGACCGGGTCTAATTAACCTCTTGCCGAAATGGCACTTAAAGCTTTTTCTAGCACATTAGAGATCATAAAAGCATTTGTTTTAAATGAAATTGATTTAAGATTTAAAATTAATTTTCATTCATTAGGTTTAGGTCTAGGGCAAGGTTAGAGCTGTAATTTCTCAATAAATTGTCGTCATTTTAATTATTTTGTAATTGTATTTATTTTAATTATTTTGTAATTATTGCATAATTTTTATTGCACAACAAAACAGAGTTGCAGATAGCAACGTTATCTACCATTATTTGTAAGTGAGCGGCGAACACAGCGATCTACGCAATGTCTCGTTCCCGCTTCTCAGGGAACCAAGGTTACGAAAGTAACCTGAGACGTTCCATTTCGAGAGCGGTCACTTTGACATTGCGGAGAACCGCATATGGAACTGTAGTACAATCCCGCCGTGAGAGCTTGCAAAATCAGCCAGAAAAAAACACAAGCATGGGAAGCATACAATTTTAACCATTCGCGAGGTCACCCTAAGCGTCAACATCTGATTGGCTTAAACCGGCCAATGAACTGCTAAATCACTGAACAGGCCAATGAACTGCTAGATCGGGCTCCTGTTAAATTTACATATCCAAACCCAACAAATGCAGTGGGCTGCGCTAAAACGGGGTAGACACCTCAACAGTAAGAGCCAGCACGGAATCCCTCTAAAAAGGGCAAAGGTAAAGGCGTCCACCACCCAGTGAGAGAGCCTCTGCTTTGATACAGCCCGACCTTTAGTTCCCCCACCAAAACAGACGAAGAGCTGTTCAGACTGCCGAAAGCCAGCCGTGGGATCAACGTAAGCCGGTAAAACCCTTACCGGGCAGACCGCTCTCTGAGCGCTAGCATTCTGCGAGTCTGACGACTCAGAAAACAAAGCGGGCAAAGAAATGACCTGTGCTCTAAATGGGGTAGACATAGATTTTGGCACATAACCTGATTTCGGCCAGAGAGTGACGCTGCAGTCGCCGGTTCCAAAACGAATGAAATCAGCTCCGACAGAGCGCTTGTACATACCCTATGCGCTTAGCCGAAGCAAGGGCAAGAAGGAGAACAGTTTTTAGAGTGAGCCCTCTTATGGAAGCCGTGTCCAAAGGCTCGAATGGGGGAGAAGAGAGAGCCTTCAACACCAGCGCTAAGTCCCAAGGTGGCACCGAAGGGGATCGCGTGGGAAAAAGTTTCCTCAGAAGCAGACGGCAGGCCTGGGTCCGAGCCCAACGAGGTAGTGGAAGGGCAAAAATGTGCGGCGAGGGTCTCCTCGACGGGTGGCATGCGCACGTAGCCGTGGGCCTCCACTCCGACCACGTGCGCGAACATAGGCTGTGTAGCAGCGTGAATGCGCGCCGGCTGAGGAGCAGACCACGATTTCACCACGTGCTCGTGGACATCTGGAAAAAATGGCGCACTCCTCTTTGATGTGGCCTGACGGCGGCCCCGCTGAAGGTACCACGAGTCAAGCTTACTTTTTGCCGGCTCCTCAGGTGAACTCCAGGTGATGTCGAGCTTGCTAACGGCGTTCTATAAACTCCTCGTGGAGGTCCGGGGTGCTCTCTAGGTCGGGGCGATCCCGCTCCGATCCTGCACAGTCCTTGTCCGAAGCTGAGATGGACATGGAGTTATCTTCATCCTCATCGTCGAAGGAAATGGCACCCGCGACGGAAGGCGGGGGACGAAGACTCTCATCGACGTAGAGGACCGGGGAATGGGGTGACGGCAGAGGACGGAGGCCCGGAGCCGTGTCGTCGCCGCTCCCCCCTGGAATGGGTAGACTCACCAGCGACTCGTTGGTGGCAGTGAGCTTCGACCCTATTATTCCACGAGCGATGTTCCTGCGAGTTCTCAAGACACGCGCCGGCATGTCCGCACAGTGCGCACAATCGGACTTGCAGAATGCAGCCTCCACATGAGCCAGGCCCAGGCAGGCAATGCAGTGCTCGTGCGTATCCTGCGGGTCAATGGGACCCGCGCAAAGACAACAGAAAGAAGCCATCAGATGCGGTGAAGAAGTATCCAGTTGCGTCTTCAATGATGGCAGCGTGAAAAAGAAGATTCTGAGGATTGTCGTCACATGCACTGTATTTATACAGTCTGGATTCGTCAGTATTTGCATGCTGTTGCATTCTTGCGACAATTGGCCAGTTTTTTTACTGGCTTTATTCAATAAGACTTCCGGAAAAGTGAAAAAGGGGAGGAGTTTCATATGCGGTTCTCCGCAATGTCGAAGTGCCGGCTCTCGAAAGGGAACAAATAATCTGAAGAAGGTTTTGATACCTTTTAATGCATCTTAAATTGATTTGGATAGATCTCTGTTTCATCAGCTTCTTTTTTATCAAAATCAATGTCCTCTGTCTCATCCCAAAATCTGTGGGAATATCGATCTACTGTAACATGTTTTAGCCATACTAAAGGTTTGATACTGTTACTAGCATAACAAGATGAAATCATTGTATGATATTTAAATGTAGCTTCAGAAAATAACGCATGGAAACACTGAGGAATACCTTTCACCACAGTAGCTCGCATGGATTTCCACAACATCAATGGGACTGCTCACAAATGGGACAGGCTGTCTTGAATGCAACCCATTAATAAAAACATTATTATTATTATGTTCACACCAATACCCTGTGGCCTTTCCTCTAATACTTAAAACCAAACATCTCTATTCAAAACTTTTATAAATTTGTATTTGTTAAATTTGTATAAAATATGTGCAATGAATTCTTGTTCGGCAGAGAAAGAACTAGCTTGTTTTCAAGTTGTTCTAATGGTAACCACATAAAAAAGCCAATAATAAGATGGTGCCTTTATGTTAGTCTGTCAAATTGGTCAAAAGTTCAGGTGAAAGGAGAATTGCATGAATGCCTATATGAATGTTATAGTCTTACTTTGTCAGAACCCTTGAAACATGAAGGAAGATCTAAATAGCTAGAGTACTTAAAGTGTAAAATAAATCAATAAAACATTAGAGTGTAACCTTTATAAATAGCAGTAAACATGATATAATTATACTTCTTGACTGTTCATCAGAGTCAGAGGAGAGTTCTACTGTCTTGCAAAATATCACATGTGCCGCTAATAACTGGACTGGCATGTTTTCTGAACACGTATCGCATGCTGCTTTTGCCATTTTTTCAAACTCCTTTGCAGACTAGGGGAGAGTTAAAGTATCAAGAGTTCCTTGGATTGGTACTATGTACAGTGTTGACTTCCCACGTGCAACTGTATTGAGGTAAGCACCTGTATAACCTTCTGCCTCAGGCGGAACAATACAAAATATTCTTTGTCCAGATTCACCTTAAAGAAAAAGATAGTAAAGAGGTAATACTTGAAGTCAGTCAAATTTGACAGTAGACAACATAAGACAAAAGCTAAAAATAGGAAGCTTCAATATCTTACCAACAGCCTTATACAACATCCATGCCCCCTTCAAAACAGCAATTTTAGAGTACGTCTCCTCAAGTTTTGTAGACAACTGTGTATAATTTATATAATGTAAGTATTGTGGCAAATAGATGCCTTTGGAGAATGTACATTCCTTAATAATTTAATTAAGTCTTATTAGCAGTAAATTATGTTAGCGGTTAATCATGATGTACTGCTATGCCTTCACTCACTAAAAGACAAGTTATGAACACAGCCCTACTGCGTACAATTTGTGTGGTGCATTGACATACTCTTTATGAGTAATGTTCAATAACAGTTTTTTTTAAGAATTACATTACAAATGTAAAAAAAAATTGTAACTCAGCATACCAAAAAATGGTGTAAATTATTAAACTAATAATAATATTAAAATAATAATAACATTCCTACTCTGACATTCAACAACAACAAAAACAAGTTTTTAAAGCAATTGTCTCCTCCGTTTCACTCATTGCTGCTTTGTTTTCCACAGTTTTAATACAACCAGTGACATAACCGTGACGTCGACTCCAAATTGGTCTATAGAGGGTATGGATGTATCGTCACTTACCACGTCAACACCACGTGAGCCCGCCTGTGCGCGGCCCCCTGGGTGGCAAAACATTCCTATAAGTCGTAGTGAAGCCGAATGGATCACCGTCGAGTCCAACTGCTTTTAATTTCAGCAAATAATTGCGTGTTTTTCTCCCAGTTTCTTTATATCTCCTATTTTTCTCAGCCAATAGGATGGGTGTTTTGCCACCCTCTCGTGGAAATGACGTCGATGCATACCCTCTATTGGTACCCACCCCTAGATTTGTGCGATGGAACCAGACATGCTAAAATGCTATCTGGCTACCTGGTTTTGCATACAAAAACACCTTATCCCTGTGATAACTCTTTACAGAATAAGCATTTCATTCACAAATGTGTGTATCGTTTAAATATGCAAGTATATCGTTAAAGTATATTTTATTATTTCTGTGATTATTGACATTTCTTTACCACGTGTGCATTGGTGGTTAAGTAAATAATGAATAAATAAAAAATTTGATTATTAAATAACTGGTAAAAATTACTTATATATATTTATATATATTTATTATATTAAATACCCAAATACATATAATTACTTAAATGGGGTCACATACCTATCCAGAAAACTGGTCTGTTCCTCCTCTGGGGGTCTTCATTAAGTACCCGATTGAACTGGGCGTTCATTTTGTCTCGAAGATCGTTAATTCGTCTACTGTATCGGTTGCCACCATCCGCCATACTCCCGTACTGTTAGCTTATTCTAACCGTAACTGGAGTCTTGCCTTGATGAACTTACCGAAATTGCGCAGTATCCAGTTTCAAGGCCCGTCCACTTAAAGGAACAGTTTGGGTTCCATTCAAGTTTGACTCATTGTGTTAGAAGTATTTCATTCTTACATCAGAAACATATTCAGAGCCCTTCAAAACGGGACATTTTGAGCCATTCAATGTGTGTCAAAGTTTTCAATTAATCCTGTAGCAGAACAATGGTATGGTCAGATTTTTCTGTAAACATATTTTTCCTCAGCAATGTTTTACCCAACAGAACTGGTTTTAAAAAAATTGTAACTTGTAATCTAAAACTTTAAATCGAGCCAGTGAGAAGCTATTAAATCATTGTAGTGGCTGTTACTGTGTTTTGATTAGTTGAATGAAGATTTGTATTAAAATCTTTTTATCAAGTGAATTTTTACATTCAAAACCAAGAGGTTTCAGATGTAAATAAAATTGAAAATTACAAAAAAATATACATTGGGATATTTTCTGAAATCAAATTAGTGCATCCAATTCCACCAAATTTGGCACGCACCAATTTAAAACCCACCTCTATAGGTATTTTTATCTATGTTTATTTAAATGAATTTGTTTGATTGACATCGAGAGTTAAGGCATTCGGAACAAATATTTCCTCCGGCAGTTCACCAAGCATTCAGTTAAGACATAATTATGTTGGCAAGACACATACGTTCTGATGAGAGTTTCAGTGAGAGTAAGATCATTTTTGTGTATTAACATCTTGGAATAACCCTTAACATCGATCAAGGGCCTCACTTTATTTTCTTAAGTATACAGTATGTTAATTCATTTAGCGCTCATAGGCTTGGCTGCATGGGTGGGTCACTGGGTCTGAATCCTATATCCATGTGCTGAAAATTACAAAATAATGCATAATATTTTTCCATTTTAAAAGGAAATGTGGCTGTTCATTGTATGCTTCTTTGCAGACACGATATAGCGCCAGTCTCTTCACGGAGGAAAACGGCAAGGCATTTGGCATTGTCTTGAGCTGAGAACACTGCTAAAAAAAACACTGCTAAATTGTTTTAAAAAGATTTAATAGACATTCTCAATGTACAGTAAGTTTCGATGCTAAATAAAGACAATATGCAATCTTTTTGCTTTGTGTTTTTTTTAAATTACACAATATTTGTTGAAACAAACTCCCGACAAAGCAAATACATTTCTTTGGCAGGGGTATTAGAACCAGCTAAATTCTGCAGGTCTTCAAGACCATTCAACCCATCTGAACTCAAAGGACATTCAAATTCTGGAACAACAACTCCCAAATCTTCACAGGAATCATATGATGCTGCTACGTCCCAGTCTAGATCTGCCTCTTCAATGTCCTAAGTAAAAGCAGTTAAAGACATTGTAAAAAAATCCACTTAATGTATGCATAAACAGCAGTGTGATGACAGAGGTACTACAGCAGGGTCACAATACCTCATAACTGTCCAACTAGTCAATATTTGTGTGCATCAGTCCAATCTGCCACAGATGCTCTGTGCTTCAATTGCCTTCTGTTGAGAGTGGATGACGATTCCAGTCTTCTGCAAATGTGTCCAAGTCTGCCTGAAGTCTTGAGAGAAAAGTGTAGTGCACACTGAAAAGGTCCTCAAACACTGATATGTCAAGCAGTCCTTCAGACTCCAGGGAGTGTAGCATGTCTAAGTATTTGTTGGTCACCATGATTCTGACATCACCCCAAAGACGCTCTTAAATCCTTTTTTTTTTTACTTTAAAATCAATTCTGTGAACAAGAATTTTGATGTGAAGTATAATGATAAATGTTAAATATTTTGTCACCTAAAGGGGACTGTAAAGCTACCTACAGATGTTATATTGTGTAGTTACTGAAATTGCAAAGTCCTTTCATTTTGGAAACTTCAGAAACTTCAGATTATGGACGCTTTTACCTGAAATGAAACTTCCCGGTCAGTGCCTCTTGAAGTGAACAAGAACCAGGCAATCTGTACATTCTCCACTCCATGGTCTCCCCTGACCCTGATTTAAAAAAAATCTTGAAATACATTTACGGACATTAAAATTGAAAAGCTCTTTCTCTAGTATTACTCACCTTGATGGTAAAACAAATTTTTGGACTCCTACTGAGAAGAAGTTGTATGCTGTTGATGCACGGTTATTGTCTGCTGCATTCAAGTACAGAACCTCAAAAAACAAAGGAAAGGGACAAAAGTGCAACAGTAAGCAAATATAGGAAGGAGGAAATGTAACACACTGGAATCAATTGTATTACGGCCTACTTTTTAATAAACAGGAATCATAGTGACTGGACTTTATCTTCATACTAGATAACATTGCAAATCAAATACAAACTGATTTTTTACAGAACCGAGTGTAAACATACCTTCCTGGAGTAACCATCCACACCACCAAATATTATGATGTTGTACCTATTCAAAAGACAATTGCTTTCTTTGTATTGTTCAATTTAGATTTTCTGCTCACTAGCAACAAATTGCAATATCTAATATAAAATGCGTAAGACTAGAAGGAGACCGGAAGGATGGCTGATTGCCCTTGCAGTGGCAAACCACATGTGACCATGTATAAATTAAGAGGACATTTATATACATGCTTAAACTTAAGCTCTTACCGTATCAATTTGTAATTTGTATCTATGTGGACATGAGAAAGGGGCCCCCGAACAGAGTAGGTTCTTCTCACCACACATCCCAACCTGGCCAGTCTTGAAAGGATTCCAACTGAATCAACTCTGTGCATTGAGGCAGTTATTCTGTGCCATTGCAAACGTATACATAAAGACAATCAACCTCCCTCTGACCATTCTGTAACCAGATGCAGGCATATCATCCTTAATTGCTCGAACAGAGTAATCCAACTCCTCATCTGTGATGCTGCTGTACAAGTCTGAGACGGATAGGCCAAAATCTGTCATCCTTCTAAACATGGTTCTCGTGGAAACACCCATCATTTTTTCAATGTGATGCACAAGAAGGTTCGTCTGCAGCTTCTCTGCTAACTCTTCTCTTTCAATTGCAAACCTTGGACGTCCTCTCAGACCAGTAGTGGAATCCACCATTGCATGTGGAATATGGTGGCTGTCTGACAATTTCAAACACCTCTTGCAGAGCCTGAATGATATCAATGGGTATTTCCACATATCTACAGAGTGCTTGCATGAGGTAAAGCTACTGCTGACGACAGACAAATTCTATATAATCAGCGTCAAGCAGTAATCTGAGAAGTGCTCTCTCAAACTTTGAAAAGGCATCTTTTGGAGGAGCTTCTCTCTGAGTTTGCTGCAGAACACAGAGAAATACAATATGCTCTAACCAGCCACATTAGATATCAACAAATCACATAATGATCTTAATTGTCTTATTTAAACCCATTAATAACCTAATGAGCACAGTGTCTGAGGGTGGGTTTTGACTAGAAAGGAAACAGCTACCTTCACTGGGCATGCAGACTTCAATACCGTATGATTTGTTGTCACGCTGAAAACAGTTAATTAATATATATATTTATTATTTAAAGCTCGGGTTTAGGGTAGGTGTAGGCATAAGCTATGGAATTTCTGGTAATTATATGGTGAGATTTTGCACCACTTCCGTTGTTGTATCCCTTCTAGCAACAACCCTGAGGATGAGTCAAGTACAGTAAACCCCATTTTGAATATACCATATTTTTGAAATTGACATAAAAGTAATACCCAGGACAACATCATTTGATTTAGTTATAATTGTGCTGTTGGTTGGTATTTTGTTTAAAGGTTTGTGTAGTGTTAAAAAACATTGTTGTTTAAGTAACTTAAATATAGTGGCAGTTCACAGTGGAGAGCAAGGGTATAGTAGTAAATTACATCAACTATGACTGTGTTCCCATTTGCTGCAATACCTACATCTTGCTGTAACTAGTAATTTGATGACAAGATGATTAAACAAAAGGCAGTATTAGAAATATAAGTAGCAGCAGTGAAAATATGCTGCTTGCCTGCAGACTAGACGGCACTTTCTGATGACATTATAATAAATACATTGCTGATCTACGAGGATAAATGTTAACATGCCAAGGTTGGATGAGCTTTTGCTTTGTTAAATGCAAAGATGCGTTTAGCTAATGTTTTGGTTGTAACAGCGGCTTCAAGGTGTAGTCGCTCCATTTACACATGTTGACATTTATGTGTATTAGATGTCTGCTGTAGTCATATTTACAAGCTGAATTTAACAAATGTATTTAAACTTGTTTTATAAATTTTGTCCACAAAATAAACCTTTGCACTTTGATTTATATAAATTTTCTCCTTTTCTTCATCTCAATGTCATAATGCCGGTAATAGCGAGTTTGCCGTATAAAAACTACGATTACGACTCCATACAGCCCTATTTCTACTTCGACAACTACAATGAGGATTTCTAGCAATGACAGACTCAAACCCCGGCTACCAACGAGTACGTTTGTAAGAAATTCGAGGTGCTGTCCATGCCAACTCACTCGTCCAGCCGACAGAATGCATCCACAGCATGCAGAAGGATGAACAGAGGTTGCTGTCAATCAAAGAACAGCTGAGGTGAAAGTGAACAGTTAAAGAACAAGCTGCAGCAGCTGCGGAGTTCACATCAATGAGTCAAGTTGAAAAGACTTTAAAGAAACACCCCCCCTGCGCTTTTTTTAAAAGTTACAAGTTACATTTACATTTAGTCATTTAGCAGACGCTTTTATCCAAAGCGACTTACAAGTGGGGTAGGTAATGGAAGCAATTGGGAAAGCACAAGTACAACAAAAGCATAAGTGCAATCAAAAAGAAGACTGGTCTCATATAGCCTAACACAGTATACAGAACCATTCATTCATACTTTTTTTTTTTTTTAGAGTCAGAACAGATCAGTAAGATGTTGGCGGAAGAGATGTGTTTTCAGGTGTTTCTTAAAGATGGCTACAGAATCTGCAGATCTTGTAGCAGCTGGCAGATCATTCCACATAGGTGGAACAGATCCGGAGAAGGTGCGCGAGAGAGATTTTTTACCTTTGTGGGATGGCACCACAAGATGCCATTCGTTTGCAGAGCATAGGGATCTGGCGGGTACATATGTCTGTATTAGGGAGTGAAGATAAGGTGGTGCTGAACCAGTGGTGGTCTTGTAGGCCAGGAGCAGAGTCTTGAATTTGATGCGAGCGACTATAGCGAGCCAATGTAGCTTAATGAGTAGAGGAGCCGGGATTACAAGCAGTTCTGTTTCTGAAAGGTTCAGCTGTAGGTGATGGCCGTTCATCCAGAGCGAGATGTCGGCTAGGCAGGCTGAGATGCGTGCAGAAACAGTCGGATTATCTGGGCGAAAAGACAGGTAGAGTTGTGTACCATCCGCATACCAGTGATAGGAAAAGCCATGTTTCTAATGACAGAGGCAAGGGATGTCATGTATACAGAGAATAGCAACGGACCAAGCACTGAGCCCTGAGGGACACCTGTGTCGAGATGTTGGGACACCTCACCCCTCCAAGATACTCTAAATGACCTACCCGAGAGGCAAGACCTGAACCATTGTAGCACCATTCCGGAGGCCCCCATAGCATTGAGAGTGGACAGGAGGATGTGATGGTTAACGGTGTCAAAGGCGGCAGATAGATCCAGTAGGATGAGAATAGATGAGTTAGAGGAAGCTCTTTCAAGTCTCCGGGCTTCAATGACAGAGAGCAGCGCAGTCTCAGTGGAATGACCGGTCTTGAACCCAGACTGGTTGCTGTCCAGGAGGTTATTCTGGGTGAGGATGACAGCTGGTTACATACAACACGTTCTAGTGTTTTAGCAGCAAAGGGAAGTAGGGATACCGGTCTGTAGTTCTCTAACAGTGCAGGATTAAGAGTAGATTTTTTTAATAGTGGGGTAATACGGGCCTCTTTGAAGAGTATAGGAAGTTAGCCCGTGGTGAGAGACGAGTTTATAATGTGAGTTAGAGAGGGGACAACCGATGGAGAGATGGCCTGGAGGAGATGGGTGGGGATGGGATCTAGAGGGCAGGTAGTCGGGTGGATTGAAGAAATTACCTTGGAAACTTCCTCTTCAGATAGGAGAGAGAACGAGGGGAACAAGCATGTGGCTGGGGATTGGCTGTGGTCCATAGGCGGTGGCGCAGAGAATTGAATACTGATGGTGATCGTTTTCTTTACAAAGAACGATGCAAAGTCGTCAGCTGTTAAGTCTGATGGGGGTGAGGGGTAGGCGGGCGCAGGAGAGTAGAAAAGGTTTTAAAGAGAGTATGAGGGTCAGCAGAGTTATTGATTGTAGCGTGGTTGTACTGGGTTTTCGCAGAGGAGACAACCACAGAGAAGGAAGAGAGAATAGACTGGTAGAGAGAGAGGTCGGTGGGTTCTTTTGATTTGCGCCACTTTCTCTCAGCAGACCTGAGAGAGGCGCGATGCTCACGGAGAACATCAGATAACCAGGGGGCAGAAGGAGATGCACGGGATGGCCTAGATCTAAGCAGCAGGTTAATGTGGAGCAAAGGGTGTGGGTGGCGGTGTTAGCATCAAGTAGAGAGAACTGTTAAGGGGGTGGGAGATTAGCAGTGACTGCAGAGGATAAGCGGGAGGGAGAGAGTGAAAGTAGGTTGCGTCAGAATGTGATCAGTGCGGAGGCATGTGTAGTGTCTGGAGAAGTTAAGTCGAGATCAAGAGTTATGAGGAAATTATCTGACGTGTGCAGCGGGGTGACCTGGGAGTGATGGGTGAAGCAATGGCGTGTGTAGATGAGATCAAGTTGATTACCAGATTTATGAGTCGCTGAAGTTGGGACCCGCTTGAGGTCGAACGACGCACTCAGGTTGTTAAAGTCAGCAGCCTTTTTTTGTTTTCCAGGTGGATGTTGATGTCTCCAAGTACCACCAGAGAAGTACCATCCTCGGGAAATGATGACAGAAGTGTATCCAATTCCTCCAAGAAGAGTCCAAGGTGCCCTAGGGGACGAAAGATAACTACAACATGTGTTTTAACAGGGTGGATGACAGTGACAGCATGAGACTCAAAGGCGGTGTTGTTTTTATAAGAAGGTGCTAGCTGTTTAAATTTCCAGTCGTTAGGAATAAGTAGACCGGTTCCTCTGCCCCTCCCTGATTTGCGTGGGCTGTGGGAGAAAGTGTAATTATTAGAGAAGGCAGCCGGTGTGGCAGTGTCCTCCGGTTTGATCCAGGTTTCAGTAAGTGCTAAAAGAGAAAGACCAGAATGTTTTGCAATAGCAGTGATGACATCTGCCTTGTTTACAGCGGATTGGCAGTTCCATAAACCAATAGGAAAGGTAATAGAGGTAGTTTTGGACGCTGAAAGAGTACGCAGTGTAATGTTTCTTATTTCAGTAAAGAAACTGTTTTATATCAGAACTGTCTTTTATTAACTCACAGGATGCAAGCATGAACATCAACAACTTCTACTTCACTGATTCCCAGTCTGAACACTCCTAGAGGTCAGTGTAATGCTACTGACACCTAGCGGTAAGTTTCTGTACTAACATCTACAATCACACTATCACTACATCCCCTTTCCATTAGACATAAAGACAAGTTATTACAACTGATGACTTATATATTAGCTAACCACTAAGCAAGCAACTGTACACATCATACAAGATGCATCAAACAACAATCTCAACAATTATTTACATTACTATCAGAGTATTAATAATCAACCGATTACATTTCCTCTTTTTCTTGTATGAAAAGTCAAATGCTTATGATATGTTTAAGCAATATTCAGAGATCCAGTCTATCTGGAGGCTTTACTGTGCGTCTCGATCTTCTCAGTACAGGTGAATGCAAATCTGATCAGTTCTCTTTAACTGGCTCTTTGTTATCCAGTACTGGAAGTGTTTTGGATGTTGTTGTAGAATCTGCACAGTCTGTGTCACATGTATCCTCTAGCACTGTCTCTTTTGTTTTTAACAGATTCCTCCGATTCCTCCTCAGGATTTGACCATCCTCTGTCCTGACAGTGTAGGATCTTGGGTTCACCTCCTCCAGGACTGTGGCTCTTTTAGTCCAGGTACCGCAATCCTCAAGTCTTACTCTGTCATTATTGGAGAGTGGTTCTAGGCTTTTTGATGGCTCATCATAATTAACTTTTTGCCTCTGTTTCAGGTGTTTTTGTTTTCTTTTCAGGCCCTTCTTCTTGTTTGGTGTTGCTAAGCAAGGAAGTGTGGTTCGTAATCTACGACCCATCAGGATTTCAGCAGGAGACTCACCATGTTCTAATGGAGAAGCACGGTAATTCAGCAGAGCTAAATAAGGATCTGCCTGGCTGTCCACTGCTTTCTTGAGTAATAGTTTCACTATGTGTACGCCTTTCTCTGCCTTTCCATTCGACTGCGGATATAATGGGCTCGATGTCACATGTTGAAACCCATATTCCTCAGCAAACTTCTGGAAGTCCTTGCAACTGTAGCACAGTCCATTATTACTGCAAACCACATGCGGAATGCCGTGTCTCGCAAAGATGGATTTTATGTGTGTTATTACACAAGCAGCAGAGGTATTGGGAAGCAATGCCATCTCTGGATAGTTTGATAGATAGTCTATCACTAGCAAATAGTTTCGTCCATCCAGGAAGAATAAGTCAGTCCCAACTTTCTGCCATGGTTCATCTGGTTGATCAGGGATAATCATTGGCTCTTTCTGTTGCTTAGCATGATGCTTCAAGCAAGTATCACAGGTTGACACCATCCTGTCGATGTCTGCGTTTATCCCGGGCAAATAGATTGCAGTTCTAGCCCGTCTTTTACACTTTTCTGCTCCAAGGTGTCTTTCATGCAGTCTTTTCAACATCTCCTTTCGCAGTGACTGGGGGATAATGATTCTGTTCTGTCTCATCAGAAGTCCCTTGACAACACTCAACTCTGTTCTGATGTTGTAGTACTGGGCACATTCTCCCCTAGTCCAACCTTCATTCAGATGTGTAATGACCAATTGCAGACATTTATCTTTCTCAGTCTCCATTGCAATTTGTTTGAGTTTTTTATCTGTGACTGGAAGAGCTTCAGCTACCATGTTTACATGCTGCGTCACATCAGCCTCTGTGGAACTTTCACTTTTTCCTCTCTGTTCCGCAGCTCTGGACAGAGCATCTGCCAGAACTAGATACTTGCCTTGAGTGTAAATTAGCTCCATGTCATACCTCTGCAGTCGCATCATCAGTCGTTGAATTCTTGGAGACATTTGATTCAGGTTCTTTTTAATGATGGCTATTAACGGCTTGTGATCGGTCTCTGCCAGAAATGTCGGTAAGCCGTACACATAACTGTGAAATCTCTCCACTCCATACACTAAACCCAGGCACTCTTTTTCTATCTGTGCGTATCGACATTCAGACGGAGTCATCGTTCTTGAGGCATATGCGACTGGCCTCCAATTATCTCCCTCCGCCTGCAGTAGCACTGCACCCCAGTCCATCTTTCGATGCATCAGTCGAAATCTTTATTTTTTTCCTTGGGTCAAAGAACGTCAACACAGGCTCTGTGGTGAGGAGAGTCTTCAGTCGTCCCCATTCTTGCTCATGATCAGCTGTCCATTTGAACTCGGCTTTATCACATAACAGTGCTCTCAATAAGATGTTTTTGAAGACAGGTTTGGTATGAACTTTCAGACGAAATTGATCATCCCCACCACTCTCAATACAGCCTTCCTGTCTGTGGGTCTAGGCATTTTGAGTATTGCTTGTATTTTACTCTTGTCTGGTTCCACACCCCCTTCTGACAGCTTATCACCTAGGGATGTGATCTCCTTCGCACCAAACTCACATTTGTCCTTATTCAACTTTAGCCCATACTGCCTTACTCGCTGTAGGACGTCCATGAGCCTTTCGATGTGTTGTTCTATTGTGGATCCCCACAATAGAATATCATCCACATAAACATGCACACCCTCGATGCCTTCTACTATGTGTTCCATAGCCCTGTGAATGTTTGCGTTTAAGTCCTTTGGATCCATACACACACGAAGATCACCATTGGCCTTCTTCACACACACCATCGAATTAACCCACTCTGTAGGCTCTTCCACTTTTTCTATGACTTCCATCGCTGTCATCCTTTCAAGCTCTTGCCTCAGCTTATCACGAAGTGGTGCTGGAACCCGTCTTGGTGCGTGAACTACTGGCTGTGCATCTTTTTTCAACTTTATCTTGTAGGTGAATGGTAATACTCCAAAACCTTCAAATATGTCAGGAAACTGTTTCACTATATGTTCCCCTCTGTTCTGTGTTTCTCCATGATTTATGGTGTAAATTGTACTTACTAGACCCAGGTCTTCACATGCCTTGTCTCCCAACACAGAATCATGGCCATCTGGAACAACCACGAACAGGAGGTAATGTTCTCTGTTTTTAACTTTTACCCTGAGAGTGCATGTTCCTTTTGTTGGAATGTTCTGCCCATTATAGGCTTTGAGTTGCATCCTTTTCTGACTTATACGTGGCTTGATTTTCATCCTTCTGACATCATTCTCTGAAATCAGATTGACTTTTGCTCCTGTGTCTAGCTTGAGTGATACTGTTACTCCATTTATTTCGAGAACAGTCATCACTTGTCCTGTGCAACACTATTCACATCAGTCTGTTCTTTTTCTTCTTGACTGATATCAGCCTGCTGCACCATTCCAATGAAGAATGTGTCACTGAGGGCTGTTTCTTCCACTGCATGCACACGTTCTCTTTGACTTTGTCCGCCCTTTGAAAAGCATTGCTTCGCAAAATGATTCTGCCCTTTACATTTGGCACAGACTTTGCCATAGGCTGGGCACTGTTTTGGCGGGTGTCTTTTGACACATCTTTTACAGTTGAACAATTCTTTCTCCTCAAGATGTTTCATGTTACTCACTCTGCATTTATGCATTTTCTCTGTTACTGCAGCTACAGCTGAATTGTCACCCCCGCTCATCCTTGCGTTGTCACCAAAGGTTTTAGCATGCTGAAGAGCAATCTCACTGGCATGACATATCCGCACAGCTTCATTCAAGGTTTGCTCTGACTCTCTCAAGAGCCTCTCCCTCACTTTTTTATCATTGATACCGAACACAATTTGGTCCCGGATCATTGAATCTTGCAACAGTCCGAAATTGCATGTTTTAGCTTTCAACTTTAAATCCATTACGAAACAGTCAAAAGTCTCTTCTTGTTGTTGCAGACGAGAACGAAAAACATACCTTTCAAAAGTCTAGTTTTTTTTCGGCGTGCAGTGTGAATCAAACTTCTCCATTATCATATTTGCCTTTGTCCTCGGCCTGCGCAAACACAAGCGTGTTAAACACCTCTATCGATTGAGGTCCCGCGACGGTGAGAAGTAATGCTATCTTGCGTGCATCCGACGCTTCATCCAGACCCACTGCTTGCAAGTACAGCGCAAATCTCTGTTTAAACACACGCCATTCGTGATCAACATTTCCCGTCCAGTTCACAGCGTCAGGCGGCTTAACACTTTCCATGACGACTGACAGTGTTTGTGATCATCACCACTCCTGGTACCTTGTAATGTTTCTTATTTCAGTAAAGAAACTGTTTTATATCAGAACTGTCTTTTATTAACTCACAGGATGCAAGCATGAACATCAACAACTTCTACTTCACTGATTCCCAGTCTGAACACTCCTAGAGGTCAGTGTAATGCTACTGACACCTAGTGGTAAGTTTCTGTACTAACATCTACAATCACACTATCACTACACGCAGGTTGTTAGGATTAGCCATGCGTGGTCTTCTGCGAGTTACCATTGGTTTACGAGATGTAATGACAGTGTGGATTTCAAAACACATATTGAAAAATGAAGGAATGTACGAGACAAATAAAGAAAATTCAATAAAGATCATAGATAAGGTGCAATAGTCGAAGTGCAGACACTAATACTCAAGTGCCTTGTCTGTGTCGTTTCTCGGTGGTAGAGTCGATGGTCTTTACTCTCTTCGGTCTTCACGCGATGAGGGCTGCACGCGACGGTCAATCCCATTTAAATACCCTATTCAATCACGCAGTTGAATTCAGCAGGACACGCCTTCCAAATCTCCCAATATTAACACGCAAACAAATGCAAACTAACAGCGCGTGACTCAGCGGACCCAAACAAAGGAAACTAAACTGCGTTAGACTCATTTAAACACTAATGATCAATTTCACTTACGAGTTCCTGTTGAAGTTAAGGACTGTTGATGTCATGTTATGTGATTTTGCATGTTCAATGTTCAATGCTCAATGCATTTTTCTTTTGACTATTATCAGATTTTTCCATGTTTAAAAGTGTCACAGCTTAAAATTAAAACAAGAAAATATGGGGATGCACAATAAAATTAATTTAATATGTTTTTTACATAACAAAATAATATTTCCTAAGAAAGGTTATCTTTGAATCTGTAAATTGGAGCAATAATTTAAAACTAAAAGTTTAATATGCAGATGATGTTGATTTGCTTGTCAGAGAACAGTCACATAAGATTTCGTTATCCTGTGTTAAGATGCATCTAAAGTAATAGAATTTTTTCAGAGCTGTCGGAAAACGTCACTTTCCTGTGAGTTCAGACTAGGGATGAGCGAGTACAGCATTATCTGTATCTGTATCTGTTAACCATATTAATTATCTGTATCTGTAGCCGTACTCGGACTGGGCGGGGCCTAACCCGGAAGTGGGCGGGATTTATCCCGGAAATTGGGTAGGGTTGTCTTAAAATGGGCGGGGCTTTAATCGGTATGTTATTTAAGCATGCAAATGATATGGGTCGATCAGAAATGTTTATATTTATTGCTGATTAGAAAAATATTTACATGACAGCATCAGCATTGAGCTTCAGATCAATGGTTTTGATCACGATAACAAACGAACTTTATACAGAACAAGTTTTGCAACAATTAATACAACACATACGGTTGCAATTATGAAGTAAATAGTAAGGAACAAGAGTTTGCGTTAAGTAAAAAAAACTGGTTAGAGCCAGCTGACGGTTTAAAAATGAAAAAAAAACTCTGACAGGCAGAGACCCATGCACCACGTCTGAACAAACCCCACGTTTACCAAAGTCTACTGGTTAATAAGTAAGTACTACAAACCGAAATAAAAAACAACAGAACACAGATATCTGAACACAGATAATTTAGTAATTAAATAAAATAACATACAAAACAACCGCAGTAAAAAGTGTTTTGAAAAAAAATAATATTGACAAAACACATCAACTGCAAGTAACACACTCCCAAGTCCATCATCACAATAAAACATTGAATAATTAAAAAAATTAAAAGAGAATCTACATGTTATTTTTAACTAATAGATGGTTGAAACATATTGGGTCTTTTTGTTGGGATATCACTTCCTCTTTTAATTCTTATTACAGCAGCATTTTCATGATGTAGTAACTAGGTGGCGCGTATTTTGTTATCACAGATAGTGTGTTTTAGTTTTTTAACCGGAAGACAAAGAATCCACCCTTACAGAAAAGAAATTTCATGTGGGGAAACATGTTAAAATCCCATGAGAACATGTTAAAATCCCTTGTGAAATGTACATGGGAAATGTGTGTTCTTGGAACATTTTTTGTGTGAAAGCTGTGTGAAATCCATGTGAAACCCATGGGATCACATGTCAAACACATGCACATTCATGTGTGAAACCCATAAGATTACATATGACACATGTGCATTCTCATGTGATACCCATGGGATTACATGTGATCACTCATATAAATTACCATGTGGAACCCATGGGATCACATGTGGAACCCATGCATATTCCTATGTGAAGACCATGGGATTAAATGTGACACATATAAATAACGATGTGAAGCCCGTGGGATCACGTGTAAAACACATTTAAGACCAATAAGATAATTTTAATCATGTAAAATTCCATTATTATTCCATTAATTAAATATTAAAGATAAACTCACATGCACACCCTTTAATCTGTACAATTACATGAAACAAAAATTGTGCTCACAAATGAAATGCAAATGCATGTGTCTTCAAGTGGGTGCGTGTACAGTACAAAACAATGTTTCTTAAATAAAACATATAATCTACTAATTTACAGGTCTCCAAGCAGAATTAGTTTAGGTTGTTTTAGAGGAAGAAGTAATATTTGTATTTATTCATTCATCATACCATAACCTTTGACACCAAGGCAAGCCATTATATTGTTAAGATGTTGGTAGTATGCAAAGTGAAGGCTCCATGCTGTGATGTAGAGTGGAAAGACATCAAAATATGACTCACTAAACAACACTGCAAAAGGTACAACATTGAGATTTTATTTGCAAACATCCTTAAAAACTAGTGATCATAAAATGAGCAAAAATAACATCTGTGTACAGGTGTGTCTGTCTGCGTGTGTGTGTGTGTGTGTGTGTGTGTGTGTGTAGAGGGCAAGAACTTTGTGTTAAGAACAAGAAAATCCAAGTACAAGTACACTGTATAGAGTGTTTGTATGTGCATTGTGTGTTTGTGCATTAGTCTTCTGGATCTCCTCCAGTAGGCTCCATGTTTTAGGATTCAAAAACAAAATAAAAATGTTGAGCAGAATTATATATATATATAGATATATATATATATGAAAAGTTTGTTTCCAAAACGCTATAAATCCATTTTCAAGAATCATGTTTTTTGATTTTGCATTCCAATTAATATCAATCACACTGCGATTAGTTTTGATTTAAGCCATAATAACTAAGAAAATACAACACAATAAAAGAAATCTGGGAAAACCCATCACATGTTGTTACATATTACAGGTTTTGATATCGTATGAAAGCTGGGTTCAAGCCCTTTTCCCAATTTTATTCATACCTTGTATGTAGCAAAAATGATGTTTATCAGAAGTCGGCTGAATGTTACAATTTGCAGGAATGGAATTTTTAGGGTTAAAGATCATTATGTTAACGTGGTCACTTTCTCCCACCCATCGGCTTTGAAAACATTGTGAAAAATGTTAACATTGCGGAAGAGATGAATTAAACTGTCCGAATTCAGAAAATATCATTTTGATTCATAAAAGTAATAAAACTGCTAAGTGGCAGCAATCCTTAGGCTACCGGTCTGTAGTAATCTATGGGTGATCTCTGCCGGGAATGTCCTTTAACATCAGCTTGCTACTATAATTTGTTATTCTTTCGCAACAAAAATTGCATTTTTCAAATTGAAGTCATTTACACTGATGATAGACCTGATGTTATATAGAATAATTTATTTAAAACCTGATTTTGACAAATAAGACAATGGACATATTTTTTGATATTGCTGAAACGTCCCAGCTTGACATCCGACGGTTGTCAAGTTGTACTATGTATATTGTACATGTATGGCATGTATATTGTACTATGCCAAGATGCTGATAATCATAAATATTTTATAAATTTGTCATGGCGTATGAATATATAAGATCTTACACATATGTCATGTCCAATTAAGAAAAGATTTTGAATTATTCGCATCTTGACATAATTATTACGTTATATTTTGGTTATAGTATACAGTGTTTACCTTTCTGCTCGTCTCAGCAGGTCTTTTAATTTTTGTGCCATGCAGACTTCAGAGTCTCCAATGCCTTGAAAGACTTTTTTCACATGGTCTGTAAGAAATAAAATAACCTTTAAGAAAATAGATTTTTCCCCAATTCATGCAGAATTACTTTTCGCTTAATATTCCGTGACTTAATCGGTGTGACAAAAAACATGTATTCACCTTAAAATTGAACATATCAACAATCACTGAATATGAATTTAATTTAGATGGTTTCAGCAGCAACAACACTGGCCCAAAGTTAACTTCTGATAGACTTCTTCAAAGAATCAAAAATAAAAGTCCCTCTACAGTAGATTACATTTAAGAACATGCAACTGTTTGTTTCTGAAGACTTAAGTCTGATTTCATGGAGATCAGTTTGGTACACTTCTTTGAGAAGGAATATGCATATAGAAGGAAAACCATATATTGCCTTAAGACCATTGGCAATTTGCGTGTGTCTGATGAAACCATCTATTCGCAGAACCAATTTTAAACTATCTTTAGACCTGCAGAGCAATTAAAGTGGGCTCATCTTAAGCCTAACTTTATGTTGGTCAAGGCTTGGTTTTTGTTCTCCAACAAGCCCTTTTTTTCCTGTGACGGAGCATTTTGTCATCTCTTCTACCTTGAAGACAGAGTCCATCACAGATCTGGTGAGTTTTTTGTAGCTCTCACATCTTTGAGTGTAATCCAGAGCAACAGGATTCATTAACTCTGTAACTGACTTGTTCTGTAAAAATGAAAGAAGATAATACATTTAAATATGTTCATCTGTTTCTTTAAAAATGATTATTTCTGTTTTACAGATGAAGGCTTCTGGATTCTGAATGACAGGGGGGTAAGTACAGGATGACAGCCTTTTCATTTTGGTTGAACAAAAACAGCATGGTATAAAGTTTATATCAGCTTTTCTGACTATGTATATTATACCTGTATCCCTTCAGTCTGTTTAAGAAAATCTTCTTGGATGCTAGAAGTGGCCACTGGGCGGCTGGGGGCACACTGAGCTGCCTGAAAAGCATCTTTTACTGCTTTAGTCTCTGCAAGTCCTACAATTAGATCAAAGGAATGCACATTTAACTTAAAGAGATCATCGACTGATAGCAAAAAAATACCTATTACAGTAATACTGCAAAATGGTTCCACTTTTTTTACCCCCTTGCAGCTGAAGGTTCAACCTTCGCAACCGCCTTATCTCCTTGTCCTTTTCTTTAAGTCTCTCCTCAAAGTCCTTAATTTCATTTTTGTAGTCTTTCTATTGGTTTAGAAAGAGGAAGTTTAGTGGAGAGAATATACAATAGAAAAAATATGGTTAAATATCTGTCAGCAAATAATGATTAATAAGAATTCTTTGTCATTCCAAAGTCTTTTGTTTCACAGATTTAATATATCTCTGTTTGTGTTCAGCAAAACAATAGAACTGAAATTACTTGAGGATGAGTTTAAATCTAGACTCAAGACTCATCTTTTTAATCTTGCATACACTACACTTCCATAATATTAATCCTCAAAGGATCTAGGCTGCATTATTTAGATCAACCGGAACCAGGAACACATCCAACAACAAAATGATGTACTTGTTGCATCAAACAGTGCAGAACAGTACTCTACTCTCAGCCAGTCTTGTCTTTTTGTTCCAAGGTTACTGCAGGATGCAGTTCATGCCCAGACCTGATGGCAGAGCTGAGAATGGGAAGTGATGACCTGACAAGAGCTGAGATTAGATTCAACTTTATTGTCATTACACATATACAAGTACAGTGTAACGAAATGTAGTTTAGGTCTAACCAGAAGTGCAATTAGCAAGTGCAGGATATACAGTGTTAATAAATACAGAATACAATATTAGGAAAATACTTTACAATGGGCATGTACTATGAAAAAATGACAGTAGGTATGTAATAGAACAATATAAACAGAAGGCTATATACTGTGAACATTAATGTACAGGTGGTTATGAACAGATAACAATATAGACTATACAATAGTGCAAGTGACTTAAGTGTGCAATAGTTACAGACATTAGCTATTAAAGTTAAAGTGCAATAGATGCGTTAATGCGGTTATTAAAGGTACGGTGCAGTACATGAGTTAATGCGGTTATTGAAGTTACAGTGCAATACATGAGTAGATGCAGTTATACAGTTACAGTCCAGTAGATGAGTTAATGCAGTTATTGAAGTTACAGTGCAGTAGATGCGTTAATGCGGTTATTAAGGTTACAGTGCAGTAGATGCGTTAATGCGGTTATTAAGGTTACAGTGCAGTAGATGCGTTAATGCGTTTTTTAAGGTTACAGTGCAGTAGATGAGTTAATGCGGTTATTAAGGTTACAGTGCAATAGATGAGTTAATGTGGTCATTAAGGTTACAGTGCAGTAGATGAGTTAATGCGGTTATTAAGGTTACAGTGCAATAGATGAGTTAATGTGGTCATTAAGGTTACAGTGCAGTAGATGAGTTAATGCGGTTATTAAGGTTACAGTGCAGTAGATGCGTTAATGCGGTTATTAAGGTTACAGTGCAGTAGATGCGTTAATGCGGTTTTTAAGGTTACAGTGCAGTAGATGCGTTAATGCGGTTATTAAGGTTACAGTGCAATAGATGAGTTAATGTGGTCATTAAGGTTGCAGTGCAGTAGATGAGTTAATGCGGTTATTAAGGTTACAGTGCAATAGATGAGTTAATGTGGTCATTAAGGTTACAGTGCAGTAGATGAGTTAATGCGGTTATTAAGGTTACAGTGCAGTAGATGAGTTAATGTGGTCATTAAGGTTGCAGTGCAGTAGATGAGTTAGTGCAGTCATTGAAGTTACAGTGCAGTAGATGCTTTAATGCGGTTATTAAGGCTACAGTGCAGTAGATGAGTTAGTGCAGTCATTGATAGAGTTAGTGCAGCTGAGATGATAGAGCTGGATAAAGGACGCGGCAACTTGACACGATTTTTCTACAATACTTCAAATGCTATTAGATTGTTAATGATAATCTTAAATCTATAATTTACCTTATTCGTAAGTTTATTTATTTTTTATTTAGCCTTGTTGAGCAAGCACTGTTGAGCTTGTGCAGAGGCCGCAGCGTTTGCCAGAGGGGAACTGGAATCCCCTTGTTGGGCCTGGGTTCTCCTGAGTTTTTTTTTTCTCGGTTGGAGTTTTGGGTTCCTCGCCACCGTTTGCATTTTGTTTTGCACTGTTTGCCTGGCTGGGGGGGCTGCTTTAGAATTTAGACATAATTAATATTGCATATAAGAATATATAGTCCGTTTAATATTTAACCTGTGGTTTTCTCTCCTATGTGTGCTTTCACTGTGCGTGTGTGCGAGTGTGTTTCTGTGTGTGCGTCTATGTCAATGTGTGTAAGTAAGTATGTATGCATATTGTGTATGTGGAGCATGTGTATGTCTGTCTTTTGTTGTTTTCACCTTTTTCTTGTTTTTACAGGTATATGCCTTTAGTTGTTTTGCTTGTATTCAACGTGTCTCATGTACAGCTGCTTTGTAACAATGAAAATTGTAAAAAGCGCTGTATAAATAAAGTTGAGTTGAGTTGAGATGAGTAATTAAACAGTTTATTTTCTCCATTCAAAAAAATTAGTATTATCAGGGCTAGAAAACTTGTTTTGTCCGGGATGTGACAATTCCAGAATATGGTTTTGTTAGCTGTTGCTTAGGAATCCAGTAAAAAAAATCAAGTGTTGGTAAAAATGGTAAAACTAGTCAGAAAAAGATATGCCTACTTTTAGCACATAATTAAGTGTAAACAAAGCAGTTTATGTCACCTTGGGTCGTTTTGTTCATCATCAGAGGAACCATCATCCACATTGGAAAGTGTAGCCTGACAAATCAGAAAGCATTTTGAAAATGCAGAACAATTGAGAAAAAAAGGAGTAAAAACAAAGATATTAAAACCGACGAAAAAATGGGAGAATACCTATTTAAGGGGAATGAATATTCGATTTTCATTTAGGGGCGGCCATATAATAGTGTAACATTCCTCTGGTTTTGATGCTGTCCACCTTTTGTGTGTCTCTATCCACTGACGTTCTGCCTTTCTTATTTTCCCAAGGCTGTCTGTATAAAGAAGTGTTTGACACCTACTGCATTAAAATGTCTGCACATAATCGTGGGTAACACATTTTTATGTTGAACTTTATAAATATACATTATAGCAGTTTTAATTTAGCATAATAAAAGCATTTTGTAGTTGACAAAATAATTACAGTAAATTATTATGCAAATATTAACAAAAAAAGTTATTTAAAGTGATAAGTTTGTTGAAGTTGTCATATTACTGGACAAAAGTTGCCATGATAATTTTCCTGTTAAACCCTATACCAGTATTGTTCATTACTTTAAAACTAATATAAAAGCATACAATAAAGTTGAAAAAACATCGTCATAGACTTCACTGTCATATGTTTTAATAGTTAGTTTGTTTAGAAGTATGTCTTTTACATAGTAAAAACGAAATTTCCTATCAGAACAACTTTCTGTCTTTTAAAACTCTGTAAAAACGACCAGTCCTGACTGGAGACTGAAACACAGTCTAACGTTACAAAAAAGTAATGTAGGCTTATTTCCATTCAGCCTGGATTTATTTTGACTTCTCTATGATACTTTATTACTATAGTATATTACGTCACCAACATAAAATTACAACTACAAAAAAGCAATTACATAATATGTTCGCTGGTTAATATTTATAAATAATAACTTACCGTTTATACTGAGAACTTGGCCCGGAAAAGCTTTCCAACCGCCTTTAGGTGGCTTTGTTCCTAATGCGCCGTGTTCCACCAGGCCGATACTCTTGGGGTCACTTAACATTTTTTTGTCTACACTTACTTTATTTTCTTTAATCCATTTTATAAGCACTTTCATGATTGCAGCTTTAGTTTACAGTAGTCTCTGTCTGACTAGATTTACCTTAGCAACGAAAGGTGAAAAGAGCGCTAATTGCAACCAATCATAACAGATCAGAGTCAATCAGATCATCCAATCAAAGTCAAGTTCTTCTTTGCTCGAGCGCAACCTGAAGTGAGAAGAGTGAGGTGTGGGTGACGGGCGTTCAGTTTTTACAAAATGGAGCCGTCAAGAAAGATGAGGAAGTTACATTACAGAAGATATTTGTGCTACTACAACGAGCCTTAACCACAGATGACAAGATATCATATGGCTAAAATTGGTAAATTAATTGTCTGGCATATTAAATACATCTTCACCATATAACGCGAGGACTCCACACGAAATGTATTTGAAGCACGCATGCGAATGAACTTTAATTAACTATTAAGCGTAAATACTAAAGAATATCTCTAGTTTAGTGAGAGTGAAAACAATAATGTGGCCATCTTAA
Source organism: Triplophysa dalaica (assembly GCF_015846415.1). Lineage (NCBI taxonomy): Eukaryota > Metazoa > Chordata > Actinopteri > Cypriniformes > Nemacheilidae > Triplophysa > Triplophysa dalaica. The sequence continues at coordinate 355,678 of NW_026622640.1, read as the reverse complement.
AATACTTAAGATAGGGTGTCCTGGACAGCTAGCATAGAACCAAATGTCGATTTAGCCCTTTGCAGCTACGTCAACAGCGCCATGTTGCTGTCAACAAATGAAATTGAAAATAACGTTACAGTTTTCCCGAGTTCCACGTAAATACTACTGAGTCGATATCAAAACGATGAAAAACTATTGTCAATGTAATAAATGATTTTACAAAGTTATTTAATTTTTACACTCCGTATTCAAATCATTATATGCGAAATGTACGAGTCAGCTTACGAAAACTAACGTTAGACGTTTCTGTCTTATAGGTATATCTGTCTGATCACTTATATATGTATAAAATGAAGGTAGCAAAAAATAAATATTCATTAAGTCCACCGAAATGTGCTTCTGACTTTGTTTTGCCATATTTTATTTGTACTTTAAAATACCTAGTTACTAAGTTTTAAATTAAAAGACACCTAATATTAGTCACTTCATTTCAGATCCCCTTGATGATGATGAGAGGTAAGAAAATATAGATGTAATGTGAAGTCCTGTTTATGTATCTGTTGGAGATAAAAGAACACAAGAAACAATATCTGTGCAGCTCTCATTCTGATTGGAGTGAAGATGACCAAGTTTTCAATAATAAAGAGGTAAGAATACATTTGAACATGATAATTATTATCGTTACAGTAGTGTTTCCAACAGGATTTTGTGTAATCTGGGTCATATGTGCATCAAAAATGGCTTGGCATACAGAAAGAAATGTACCCAGGTGCACCGGCTAGAGAGCTTCAGAGGCTAAGTGACACTCGCTGGGCATGTCGATATATGGCTCTAGACTGCCTGCCATTAAGCGAGTCTTGCAAGACATAGTCCAAGAATACAGTGGTGACAGATCTGTTGAGGCTAAAGGCCTGCTTGCACAGATAGATTTACAGTTCATTGTGTGCCTTGTTACCCTCCATAAAGTGTTTGGAGAAGCAAAATCATCAATCAGATATGCTACAGTCTTCATCACTTGACCTATCAAAGGCTGTTGATTTAGTAGAAGCCTTAGTTCAGACTTTGAATGACTACAGGGATGAGTCATTTTTTGATGACCTATGGAATGAAGTGTTGAACACAGCTGAGCAATGTGATACTGCAATACAGCCACCTGCAAAACGACCAAAAAAGCTGAGCTCTCAATTGAATGCAGACTGTGTACTCAGTACAGTGGGTCAGAGGTCAGATTCAAAATGAGTAAAAGATAGTTTTCGTACAACCCTTTTCTACCCTGTTTTAGATCAGATGCTTAATGAGCTTAACAGAAGGTTTTCTAGAAAAAACTGTGAAATAATAACTTGTATCCAAACTCTAAACCCTACAAGTGATGTGTTTCTCAAAGAAAAGTCCCTGTTTCCATTTGCTAGAATGTATGAATCAAATATTGAGGACTTGGGGTATGAACTCCATCAGTTCAGAAGAATTTTAGAAAGGAAAATACAGAGTGGCATGCAGAAGCCCTCCAGTGTAGTAGAGCTGCAATTATTCATTGAACCGTATAAAGAAGTTTTCTTTGAGCTCCTTAAACTATGCAAAATAGCTGTTTCAATCCATGTTAGTACTGCATCTTGTAAACAGAGTTTTTCTGCACTAAAGCTGGTGAAAACCTATCTCAGGCCCACAATGTCAGATTAAGTAATTTAGGTGTTCTAAGTATTGAGTCAAGGAGGGCAAAGGCCTTAAATCTAGATGAATTTGCTGATATTTTTGCAAAAAAAAAACCACAAAAATCGTAGAATACAGTTAATGTGACTGATATTGAATATGTAATGCAAATGTAAAAACAATTAAAATGCAAGTTACTGTGACTAATACTGAATGTGTAATGCAAATGTAAAAATATAATGGAAATGCAATTACAGTTACTGTGACTAATACTGAATATGTATTGCAAATGAAAAAATTCATTGTTGAATGATTATATCTATGGTATTTTGCCTGTTAATGCCTGCACTGCAGAAAATGATATGACAACGATAAGGTCTAAATGTAAATGGGCCCTCTAACAGTACACCTTGCCCCAGCCTGGCCCCCCCAGTTGAAATGGTCTAGAACCGCTACTGGTCTCGCACTTACAACTCTTTCAGTCGGACGACATTGTCAGCCTTCCATATTAAGTGAATCTGAAAGTCCATCTTTTACACCACAGACAATAAACAACTTTTTAAACTGTACAGATTGAATTATATACGACTTTTAAACTGCTGATATGCATTCAGAGCTTCACTGTTTTTTTACATGAAAAAGTGCATGTCACGTCTCGTGTGGACGTGGCAAAAAAATGCATTGCAAATGGCACTGAATATAACATCATGTCATATTCAATACTATTATTCTATATTATTAAACTATTCCAGTGGCACCGTTTCAGAACAAGCTTATAATAATGCTATATCCAGAACAGGCTTACAGTAGGTCTTGTCGAGGTTCCATCTAAAATATGCAATGCAAGTTTTTTAGGAGGACTAAAAAAAAGGATTTTTAATCAGACCACACATAATACTTAATATAAAGAACAACACAAACATTCGAGTCAGTATATGATCATGATGTATATATTGTTGAAGATGTTTCTGAGGAAAACACTGATATCCAAATGGTCGGGTGAAAGTCGCGTCTCTGTAAGCCGGTGGCAGCCAGTTTCTGGTCAAGTCCTGCAAATTGTACATATATATTTTCAGATGTCTTAAGACTTCTGTGCGTGTTAGCATTTGTTAAACATTTTCAGCATAATTGAACAATTCTGCAAAAATAAACATTTCTAAATGCCGCATAGTGTAACCACGTTAATTTCCAGTTCATTTCTTTAGCATCTTCGGAAAAAAAATAAGCGAAATCATAATCAAAATAAGATTAAAATTACGGAAGAATAAGTAAACTTGAAAAGGGCAAATTTATGAAATACACGGTATAATTGCATGGAATGTTTACTTTTTGTTGCAAATCTTCCGTTGCTATAAAGAAACTAAATAATTCGAACTATTTGAATTTGAATTTATAATGATATTCCTTGAAATCTGTTGCCCAGTTTTTTTTAGCATATTCAGTAAATTTGCTTAGTTTACTTTGCTACGCATGCAAATAAGTTAAATTTTACTTCACTGAACTTTACAGGATACTGGGACGCATGCATTACAAACATTAATGGATGTCTTTGCAGAAAACGGGTAAAAATATGCCTTTCAATTATTTTTCGTTTTTCAGTTCAGACTTTCAAGTGAAATAAGTAGTATTACAAGAAAAACACATTTATTAGGCCTCACCCTCTACTCAAAACTTCAAAATGATTCTTACACAACACAAGGTACCGGAGAAGTCTCCTTGAACAAAACAATAAAACATGCAGAGAGGTTCGACTAAGATCTGAACTTTATTACAAACATAGACATGCACAACGTTTAAAGTAACAGAAAGTAAAACGAACATTGAGTATGAAACAAGAAGACAATGAAACAATAACTATCTTTAAGATGTTCACCTGCTCTACTCGTTGTCTTCTCTCTCTCTCTCATCACCTGTGTCTCTTTTTCTTTAATACGTTCACCTGCTCTAATCGTCGTATTCTCTCTGTCGTCACCTGTGTCTCGTTTGAGTTCTGAATTTGCCAATTGATTGACGTCCTTGGGACAACATAAAGAGAGCGATGCATATTCCCAATCATTGACCGAAATAAAAAAATTCCCGGCAAGAAGTGACGTTTAACCTGAGTTTGCCCAAACAAGGATGGCTAGTCCTGCCAAGGTTCAAAAGGCAGACGAGAACACACTGGAAGGGTTCCTCTTCAGCGTGTCTCCCAGGAGAGAATCGAAGAACGGGAACCCATTTTTCAGAGCCGTACTTCAATCTGCCAGGCAGGAGTACCACGGAGTCGTGTTTTTTTTTCTCCCCTGTGCGCCGCCGAGCTCCAAGAGGCGTTCACTATAGCAGAGGTGAAAGCCCTCGGACCGAAAGAGAAGGTGAGAATGTTAAAACTTAAACTGTTAAAATGCTTAAATGTTAATGTTTCTATGCATCCATTGACCGAAATGGACAGAGCCTCACACTTTCTTTCTTTTTTGCAGGTGGGAGAAGTTTTTGGCAAAGTCAAACTCAACGGTTCTGTGAGCAAGGTGGTGCACGTCAACTGCTCAGATTGTGAGCTTAAGGAAATCGTCATCAACGACGGGACTGGCTACATAAAGGTGACCCTGTGGGACCCTTTTGCGAATGTAACTAAGGCCATGAAATCTTACGCCTTCAAAAATCTGTGCACCCGGGACAGAGGCGAGTTCATATACCTGCGCACAGGCCCGTCCTGCGTCGTCGAGCCGATTACCGATTTTACCGAGGCGGAAGACGAGAGCGAAACTAGCCAGCAGGAATCGAGGTCAACGGCGCTTTTGAGTGCCAAAGTGAAGGACGTCGAAATCACCATCCAACGCCGGTGTCCCAGTTGCCGAGCCAGACAGACGGCGTTCATTGAAAAGTCCGTGTTGCACCGGTGCGAGGGCTGCAGGCTGAAGCAGTCGTCGCTGGCCTTCGTTGCCTCCTTCTCGGGAAAGGCCATAGTCGGGACGGACAACAGCGAAGTCAATGTGGTCCTCATCAGCTCGGCGCTGTCCATCTACTTGCGGTGGGCCGCCTGTGCAGTATGTTGAACGACGCAGAGGCCATCGAAGATCACCTTCTGGTGTTACCCGGCCTAGACCTGACCATCAATGCTGATTGGTTCCTTTTGTCTATCCAACGAGCTGTTGACCCACCTGCCCCTTCGGAGGAGACTTTAAATAACTCTGATGAATTCCTTCAGGAGATGCTGGAACTTGCTGAGATTGCAGACCACCTGCCTCTTCACACACAGCCAGTGGTACTTCCAGCACCTGAAGAGACGTTGAGTGAGGTACAGTGTTTGTTCACAAGATTCCGTTTAGTTCGTTCATGTTTGGCAAATGACTTTGCCACAAATGTCCGGTTTGAAATGCTTTATTTAGTACGTATTTTTGTTGAAGTTCTGCTGAATGTTTCTGTTCGTGTTTCTTGCTGGTGCGTTAAACGTTTTGCATGTTTGTATTGCAATAAAGTTCAGATCTTAGTAGAACCTCTCTGCATGTCTTAATGCTTTATTGTTCGAGGAGTCTTCTCCGTTAACGGTACCTTGTCTCGTGTGTAAGAATCATTTTGAAGTAAAGATGTTTTGACTAGAGGGTGAGGCCTAATAAAGTTTCGTGTTTCCTTTAATACTGCTTTTCCCCTGAAAGTCTGAACTATAGAAAACTGGTAAAAATATGCCTTTCAAAATTATTTTTTTATTCAAAGACATCCATTAATGTTTGTAATGCATGCGTGCCAGTATACTGTAAATTTTTTCTTGAGGTTTCGTAAATACTAACCATGCAAAGTTACATTTTACATAAATATAGGTAGCAAAGTAAACTGTATGCAAATTTACTGAATCTACTCAATAAAACTGGCAACAGATTTGCAAGGAATATCATAGAATTATTCAAACTCAATTTTAATTTGGTGAATTTAATTAAAAATGAGACTCTTTCCAGCTAACAAGTTTTTAAAACCACTAAGGGATGAGCTGATAATAAAGTATGACTAGTTTCTGAATGTTTTCAGTTCCCAGCTAACGAGTCACCATCATGGAAATGTTTCCCTGAGTTGGGCTCTTGTCCCTTGACTTGTGTTTTAGACTTTTTGGCGTGTTGTAGTTGTGCGCATGTGAACAGTTGCAATGCATGAGAATCTTATCCAATAGAGCTAACTGGTGGTCATTAATCACCATTCGATTCACTAAACCTATATTAATTGTAAAGCACTATGAGCCGCTGAATTCTGCTGTCCATGTTGCTAGGCTAGAAACCTTTGAAGATTTTGCTGAAGTCTCAAAGAACGCAAGCTCTGGGAGCAAAGGGTATGATTTCTACAGAAATTGGACTAAACTGTCAATAAGACTAGACCTCCAAGTCTCAAAAAAAGTCTAAATTATCTATATTGTGCAAAAAATATGCTTTTCGCAGCATCTGTTAACATGCACACAGCTTTATAGGATGTATTGTATGGATAAGTCAACATGGCTAGTTCCCATTTAAGATCAATCTGGCAACAATCAGTATATTTACAACACCATTGGTTTATTCATAATGTATTGAGTGGCTTTTCATGTGTCATGTACAGGTGTCCCAGCTCTCAAAGGTGGGAGGGAGGAATAACAAAGACTGCGTCCATAAAGTAATGGACATGTATTAAACAACTGTCACATGCTCCGAATATAGAATATAATTATGCAGTTAAATTTTTACTCATTGCCTGCTCTGTTTGCCCTCCTCTTAGCACATACATAGCATAAATGCAGAAAGAGATGATTCATTAGGAATAATGCAAGCATAAATTAATATTTGTAGAATGTAGGCGTTGACCTCACTATATGATTTTCTGCATGTTTTCTCAGGCTTTTCACCAACAGCCTAATGGCTGCTTTCAACATGAAGGGGCGGGGTCCCAGTGAGAAAAAAGCCTTCCAGGATACCGTTCTTTACTCGGTGGTAAAAGGTAACTGCATTTTTCATGTTTATACAGGTGCTTCTCAAATTAGAATAGTGGAAAAGTCAATTCATTTTAGGAATTCAACTTAAAGGTCCAATATCTAAATTTCTTCGCCGCTGGGGGTTGCTAACCTCTTACAAGACACACACGGCGCGAGTCCCGCGAATATAAAGGAAAATTGACAATTCTACCGAAATACACGGAATTGTTGAATTACTACTCGCAGGTCATTTTATTAGACGAATGAAACTTGCAGCGCTGTTACACGATCAAACTAAACTTGTGTATTGTAAGTTATAATGTTATTCTATGTGTTAGTTTGTCCGTATGAGACTAGCAGGAATTTCAACATTAGAGTAACATACAGATCCTATTCTAACATCTCATCATGTAAACTATATAACATTGATTATTGCACAGGTAAGAAAATGTACGTAAAACTAAACTACATGTAAGAGCAGCGTCAAGTGGAAGTTAGTCTCGGACGTAGAGCTCTCGACATCTCGAAAACACCGCGCGATGTTCACGCGCCGTCATCTACTGCGAAACCAATTTATTATATAGACTCATTACATGCAAAGTGAGAGATCTCAAGCCTTTATTTGTTATAATTTTGATTATGGCTTATGAAACCCACAAATTCTAAATCTCAGAAAATTTGAATATTACATCAAAATTGATAAAAAACAGGGATTTTAAATCCAGAAATGTTGGCTCTCTGAAAAGTACGATCATGCATATGTACTCAGTACTTGTTTTTTTTTAAAACGGAATTTATTTTATTTTTATGTATTCAAACAAAACTGTGGTGTCTATATTAAGGCACTGGGCATTTCAAATATTTTTGAAATCACCATCATTCTAAATAAATTATTTATTTCCAGTTGAATTTTCTGGCCCCTCCTCACTAGTTCTCTTGGTCCCCCCATTTATTAAATCCTGGAATCGCCCCTGCCGAGTATATATGCATGATTGTACTTTTCAGAGTGCCAACATTTATGTATTTTCAATCTTTTTTTTATGTAATAATCTAATTTTCTGAGATTTTGAAATTGGGGGTTTCATAAACTGTAAGCCAATAATCATCAAAATTATAACAAAGGCTTGAAATATCTCAGTTTGCATGTAATGAGTCTATATAATATATTAGTTTCACCAGTTAAGTTGAATTCCTGAAATTAACTTTTTCATGACATTCTAATTTGAGAAGCACCTGTATATATCTAATTTAGCTTACCAATTGTATGTCTTATGGGAAGGTATGCAAATCCATGCAATTGTTAATTGATAAAATGTAAATACAATGTGTAGTAGGGGCCTTAATGATGTAAGACGTGGTTTATTCATGCACCATCTAATATATTTTCTTTAGCAGCCGCAGTAATGAAGTGGAGTAAAACAGCCACAGAAGTGGATATCAGGGCTGCCATGGCTGAGACACCTAAACATGCTCCAGGGAGAGCTGGAGGTGGAGGTCGCAAAGTGTGAAAATTTAGTGTACATTTTCTTTCTTAGAGTTGTGTTTTGTTGACTCTTGGAAAGTGGTTACTGGACCGACCTATGTTTATTGCACTGACTCGTATTTGAAATCTGTGTTGGTTTTCATGACTGTTTGCACTATTTAAAATGTGCTGTTTTAATAAAGTTATTATAAGCTAACCCAAACAAACATGCTTTGTTTCATTCATATGTTAATATAAAATGTTATTTGGCATGTTAATGTGGACTTGAGAATTGACAATAGTCATTTAATAAACGTCAAAGATCGACCTGTTTTCAACGTTGAAAAGTTGGACAAATTTGACGTCTTTTCAATTTTCATTTTCAACCCTCAGTGGACCGTAATTGGACGTTGACTTTTTGCTAGCTCGGTAATATCAGTTATAGTTTAATTGCATTTTAATATCTAGAACATTTGCATCTTCCATTGGTCCAAGTCTCTATAAATCATCTTGAGTTCTTTGTATCGTGTCTGCTTCTTTTTCAAATTTTGCCACGTTTGTGTCCATTATGCTTTTTACTGAATCAAGCGTCTCACACATTGTCACATTGCCAGGCTCATAAAAATCTTGATCATTTTCTGATCTTGGTAAGACATTCACCACATCTGTTACATTAGATGGAACACAAGTCATTGGTCCATGAAGAAGAGAGTTTAAACAGTTCAGTTCAGCAGGAACAGGATCCAGAGCAAGATTATTTACCAACACTGGTGGCATACTGAACAAACATATACAGGACCTGTAGATATTTTTTCTTTAAACTGTTCAATCACACAGTCAATCTCTTTTCTTTTGATCTTAGCATTTTTATATTTCTGCGTGTTGTAGTCAATCACCATATTTCTGTGTATTTTATTCTGACTGTATTTGTCTGTGTTCTGGATTGGTAGTATACATCTGTAAGCTAAACTCCTTCAGAGAGTCCCGATGCTCATCATTTGATTTCTATTTACCTATATTATATTTTTTGCCTTGTTCTTGATGCTCTTGATATTGCTTATATTTTTTAGTGCTAGATTTAATCACTTTGTCTTTTTAAGTTTCATCCTCATGATATCTTTTGTTTATATTGTCTTTAGTCCTCTGTTTTAAATCATCATTAGTCCTGTAGTTTCTGTCTGTATAGCCTACGTTGATGTGATGTAGGTTTTAACTCTGAACCTTCCCATGATGATTTACAAATGCAAAAACAATTACCATCTTTCTCTTTACACACACAACGGCTTCATAATGACAGTTATTTACATGTTTCAGGTAAATCACATTGTATTGACAACCACGTCTGTTCGATGAGACACTTGAGGATGAATATTTCAGCCATGTGTTTTGACTGTATGTAAATATGTCAACACCAATTAAATCACTGGTAGCCTGAATCTCAAATTCTGTTGCCCAAACGCCCAGATACTTCATTCTTGATGTGGAAATATAATCTGATTCCGAACTGTTTCCTTCCAGTGAATGTGCTTTGATTGATTTTGTAGAATGTGTGTAACAACAGCACGTCTCACTTTTGAATGTTCTTGTTCATTTCCACTTACAGCATATGATACAGAACGTAAAAAGCAGTTCCCATCAGCTTCAATACCTTTGGATTCACAAGGCTCAGCCATTTCAAAAATCTCATTGGCATTGTTTTGTTCCCTTTCAATATTTACAATGTTCAACTTCAAGCAAATACTTTGTTGCTGCAGTGTAAACGGGCTAAACAGAAAAGAGTCATTGACAGTTTGTGAGATAAATTCAACATCAGCTGTATTTTCATTTGTTGACTCCAGACAAGGTACTACAGGTGTCTTTTCAGCAAACGTTTCATTTACAGACATTTTCTCTGTGATTGTGACATCAATCAAACACTAATAGTAGTTAACATCAGTTTCCATCCATCCATCCATCCATCCATCCATCCATCTTCTTCCGCTTATCCGGGGCCGGGTCGCTGGGGCAGCAGTCTAAGTAGGGATGCCCAGACTTCCCTATCCCTAGACACTTCCTCCAGCTCTTCCGGGGGGACACCGAGGCGTTCCCAGGCCAGCCGGGAGACATAGAGGGAGACATATACCATTGCCTACCAGGTATATTTATTTCAAGATCTTCTTGCCACGGCTCTCTTATGTTGTAGTGAGACATTAGACTCTAACTGTGATAGTTTATGACATATATGGATATTCCTCCTTTAATACATGGACTCTTTAAAAATAGTGATCCATTTGTGAATTTGTTGGCTGGTAGACCCATCCCACCTTCTGCTTTAGTTCTCTGCAAGTATATCTTCTTAATTCTCAGAGTTTCTTTATTCCAAATGAACGAAGTTACCATTTAATCCAAATTTAAAAAGGACTCATATATTAATATATATTGGGATTTACTGAAATAGGAAAATATACCTACGTGAGATACTCATTTTGGGAAAACTTCAAAATTGCAACTCTCATTGCCTGCCCAGGTGTTTTGTGACACCACTGAAATCACATATTTTCCACAGTTTACTTTCTAAAGTTGTGAGTGTTCTGAGACAGAGGAACAACTTATAAATTCTGGTTGAATAATGTAATCACAGAAGATCCAGACATGTGCTATGAGGTGTCCTTATAAAGCTTCAATCTAATAGTGTTTGTATGAGACACAGCTGCTCTCCAATGTCTAGTTTAATGAGTAAATTGATGTGTGATGTCATCAGTTCTTCCTCCACCAATGAGAACACATAAGATCTGAGTATGATGATGATGAGCAGCACCTGTACACAATCAAAAGCTCTTGTACTTTAGCACTTAAATACACTGACTCAACACTTATATTCCCCTTCTAGTCATTATATAATCATATATAATATAGTCTTGATATTGTTGATATTCACTGAATGAATATATTACTTTGAACTTAAAGCTTCTCAATTGCATGGGTTTCATAGACTGGCTCACATTTGTGACCATGGACAATAAAACTAGTCTTATGGTTTAGTGTTTTGAAATTGAGATTTTTACATAATCTGAAAGAAGAATAAATCTGATTTCTATGGATGTATGAGTTGTAAGCATAGAACAATATCTGGCTGAGAAAGTTTTTATATATTTAAAGTGGAAATTTACAAAATATCTTCATGGAAGATGATCTTTACTTAATATCCAAATTATTTTTGCCATAAAAGAAAAAACTATAATTTTGACCCATACAATGTATTTTTTCCCGTGCTATTTAAGACTTAAGTTTTGTGATTCAGTGTCACATATGTCTTATGACTACAGACGTCAGCTCTATGCTTTGCATTTTTAGGCACCACAAAGACTCAATAACTCATCTATGACCCAGCTAACAGGAAACGTTCCCACAACTTTCACTAATGTTGTTTTGAAGGTATTTAAAGGTTAGGGGAAAACATTCTTAAAATAATGTTTATGTGATGTTTTTATAATGTTTTCAATGTATGAGTAATGTTCCTTTAATGTTAAGAAAAAATGTCTTTAGAACAACATTCTAGAAACGTTCTATTTATGTTATTTTTACTCAACGAATGCGCTTGTAAAGCTGAAGGAAATTGTTCTTAGAACAACGTTCTTGTAATGTTGTTTTGATGTTTTTCTATACTTGATGAAGGTTTTTATAATATTAAGAGAAAACGTTCCAAGAACATTGTTTTCAGAACGTTGTGTTGATGTTATTTGTAGGTGATAAATGTTCTGATAATGTTAAAGGAAAATGTTCTTAGAACAACGTTCTTGTAACATTGTTTTGATGGTTTTTTGCTCTAGATGAAGGTCTTCATAATATTAAGAGAAATGTTCAAAGAACAATGTGTTTAGAACGTTGTTTTGATGTTATTTGTAGGTGATAAATGTAGGTGATCGACATTGGTTAAAGAGTTGGACTTGAGTCTTAAGACCCCCAGAAAATGTAATTAGGGGAATGAATAAACACCACTCTCTCCACTCTCGTTCCAACAACCAAAGGAGCCCTTGAGCATGTGTGACTTCTGCGTTTAACGCAAGCACCCACTGCAGTTTCTAGTTGGGAAGACTTACAGCAGAGTGAAATGGGATAATAAGAAATTAGTTAAATCAGAACAGCACTTCTTTACACCACTGCGGTGTGCTGCAGTGTAAGACATCTGGAAAATTTATACATTTTCTCAGTTTCCCATTTCTCCCTGCTTTAAGTCTTGCAAACCGGAAACGGATGAGGGTTCTTCCGGTTTAACTTGAGCTCTTGGATGGGTGAAATGCAGAGCACAAATTCTGAGTATGTGAAACATGTACTCGGCCAAACGACACTTCTAAGAAAGAAATAACTACATATTTATGGTAGAAAATGTAGCTAGAAAATTTAAATGTCTACGATTAGTATGCCCAGTTGAGACCTCTATAGGATCTCTGTGTAAAAAAAATTGACATTTGAGGCAACGTGTCCTATGCAGCAGCACCGTGTCCTGTCATCTTGTGAACAATGCTTTGTTCACAGTGTAACATGTATATATGAATTTACAGTAACGCTGCTCTGACTACAAATGATTGAGACCGGTATAATTTTCTCATATAGTAACATTTTAACTTAATGGACTACTCAATGGTTGATCTTGTATGCATCAGTGAGTGACAAAACACCTCTGCACATAACCTGGGATAAAAATATAGCACAATTATAGTTTTTCATGGCTCTAAATTATAAATGGAGGACAATTTATAGATGGGCCTGGCACAGAGTCTGTGTTTGTTGACAGTACTCTCTTGTAAATAGTACTCTACTCTCAGCCAGTCTTGTCTTTTTGTTCCAAGGTTACCGCAGGACGCAGTTCATGCCCAGACCTGATGGCAGAGCTGAGAAAGGGAAGCGGTGACCTGACAAGAGCTGAGATGATAGAGCTGGATAAAGGTCACAACGTCGAGAGACCGACAGAAAGGGAAATGTATTCTAGTGCCTCACACCTTTCCAAAGACACAATGTTTGTCATGATAAAATAAGAATTACATACAAAATCTTGAAGTTGGCCTCATGGCTTTCCATTGTTTGATGTTAGTTTCGTCAAATACAGATTTTTGACTCTTTCTGCATAAAAGACTTTATGAAACAGTGATGAAATATGTATTCTAGAGTCTCAGACTCAGACTCAGATATAATGTTTGTCATGATGAAATAAGAATTCACATGCAAAATCTTGAAGTTGGCCTCACAGCTTTCCAATTTTTGCCAATTGGCTCTTGCTTCCACCGTCTCCCCAATGGGGCCGAGTTTCGGCATTAGCGATGCGATCTGCTTCCGGTTCCGCACAACAGGGTGGACGTGCATCTCATGGATACTGCATCCCCTCCTTGTCTCAAACGTGGCATCGCATGCTTCACAACGATGGGGCCCGGAGGCCTCGCCACGGGGTCGCCCCTGCACTTTGGGACGTGGCATGTGATCGGATGAGGGGCGGGAGATGTTTTCCCGCTGTGATGCACATATATCTTACCGAAACACTTTTGTGCACTGCCGAGGTTTGCCTCCACAGTTGTGTCATCGATACTCCACATAGTGCGCAACTATGGGCCTCACAAGGCATTCGGATCACCAGCCCAGTAGCTCCTATATGGGCTGCTGGAGCAATGACCATGGAAGGGCAAAAAACGTAATCCGATACAACGGATCTGTGGCTGATAGTATCTGTGATCCAGGAGTGTTCGAGCGGGCTGAGAACCACCTTTGCCTTGTCAAAAAAGCTGCGGTCTTGTGGTGCTCAACCGAAATGACCCCAAATCCGTCCTGTGAGGTGCCTGCTCTCCTCACCTCCACTCCATGTTGACAAAGACACAACAGGGGTGTCCTGTCAATATAGACATGAAGCCCGATATCATGCCTTGCAAAAGCAACATTATTCCTAGAGTCTGTTCTCTGGCAAAGGCTTTGATCAGTTTGGGATCTTACTTCGAGCTCCTTTCAAAAATTTGCACCGGGACTCACGTGAGATGAACCTTGCCAATTTTACTGCCCTGTTCTCTGCACGATGAGTTTGTAACTCTCCCCTCATCTGCTTCATCTAGTACAGACAGGCTCTTTTCAGGTGACAGAGTTTTGCTTCGGTCACCGAGGGCTCTCTCTCTGAGCTGTCGGCTGCATATGAGCAGAAAATAAGTACGTCGATCAGATAATGTCTCACGGTGGACACCATCAAGTTTCTACCGTAAAGTTCAGTGAGAGAGCCAAGCAACTCATCGGTGGGTGGCATGGTGTCAAAGAAGTGTGCCCCATAGGTCCGTCTGCAGAATTCAAAGAAGTTTTCGGTACCTTTTGCGCGTTGTCATGCCGCTTCGCAGAAGGGAGAGGCCTGCAGCTCTCCCGCTCGAAAGTGCTTAACATGCGGGTGACGTTGTGCATGTGATCCGCGGATGAGGCGGAAGATGTGTCGCACATATCGAGATCACTCACCATCGGTGGGTCCGGGAAAGTCTCCCTGAGCGCACTCAGCTCGTACAAGATCACCTGTCGGCGGGCCGTGTTGATGAGACGCTGCTTCTCGTGTTTATCCACTTTGTGTATGCGGCACAAATGTCTGCCAACTCTGTCACGGTGCATCCGGGAACAGGACAGTTTAATCCGGGCGCGAATTGTCTGCCTTTGATCAAAGTGGGTGAACAATCCAACGCTTGGCGAATTCTGCTTTGCAATGATAGGAAGAGCCGATATCGATGGATCAAAAAGCGACGTCGCTGTGAACGCTTGGCTGCCATAAGCCAGTTATCCATGTGGTAACTTTTTTGACACCTCCTGCTTAAACCCAAAATGCCAGAAGGACGGTGAGGCCCCTCTTCCGCGGTCCGTACTCATACTGAAAATCAAGATCAAGCAAGCTTTTCCCCTTCTGCTCCTTTTTCCGTCCTCCCTGAGCTCGCCTTAGGACACCTGTGTTATTGTTTGACAGGTGTACCGCCCCAGTCAAACTCCCCACCTGCCACTGGGGCGGGTCGCGGCCCGGCCCGCGAGGGGCCGAGGGCTTGACGCCAGAAGCGAGAGCCCGCGGGGGGCTCACCTCCCCGCCTCACCGGGTGAGTGAGGAAACGATAAGAGTAGTGGTATTTCACGCCCACTTATCCTACACCCCTCATGTCTCTTCACGGTGCCAGACTAGAGTCAAGCTCAACAGGGTCTTCTTTCCCCGCTGATTCCGCCAAGCCCGTTCCCTTGGCTGTGGTTTCGCTAGATGGCAGGTAGGGACAGTGGGAATCTCGTTCATCCATTCATGCGCGTCACTAATTAGATGACGAGGCATTTGGCTATTTCTATCATGTTATCAGTTGAACGGCTGTTCAGCTGAGGCGCTGCCTTTTCAAAGCGCTGATGCGTTGATTTGAATGTGAATCTCGCCGTTCTCTCGAATGGTTTCATGCTGCTTGTATCTTTAATTGCCTCTCATATATATATCGTAGGTGTTCAATGATCCTTGTACTGCACATAAGCATATATCCATGACGTCCCTCGTCGAAAATCCCAGGCGTCTTAGCCCTCTTCCCGATGGCCCGAACATCAGCCCCCTACCGGAGATCACCACCGGCAGGTGGTCAAACACCATTCGGGACCCCCACCAGCTCTTCATCGCCTCTAGGCTGTCTACGTCCCCATACTTCTTGATCTTCAAGTCCCGGGATTCCTTGAACCTGTGCCCCGATACCACCGTAATATCCATCACTGTCAACCTTTCTGTGCGATGGATGATAATGTCCGGCTTGATGTATGACTTTAAGCATGGGACGATGGGCTCGATGGAAGTGGTATAATCCCCCCGGTGCAGCTTCTTGCATCCAAGACGCACCACTCTGTTATGTCTTGCACACCGAACATCGTGGGTTCTTGCGCAGCGCTGCAAGATGTGGTTCAACTTTTCCGTGTCAGGGCATCCTCCCCTGCACCGTCTATCCTCTCCCGGGGTAACTCTCTCACCTAAAGCTCTCGCCTTTGTTGATAGAGTTCCCCCGCGAAGTTGAATTCCCCTCAGATCTAGGGAAGACTCTGTGTGGCTTCATTAGCCAATAATGGCTCCCTTCGTCCACATCCGGCTCAGATAGCTCCTTACCATCCCATGACGACCAGAGCTTATTTGCCCATTCCTCGTTCACCTCAGCAGGTGTAGACACCAGAGCTCCTCCGACCCTGATCGGGATCTCTGTTCTCTTAAGGACCACTCTCAATGCCTTGGTAGCTGTAACCACCTGAATTAGGCCGTTCGTCCCATCAAGAAGTTTAGAGAAGCGTTACTTCTGCATGATGGGGAGTATGGATCCTAAGCGTGGAATGTTAAGGCCTCCTTTGTTGAAGGGAGCGTGGAAGAGCCCCCTCCGCGCCGAGCCCCGCGAAACACAAGCCCCCCCCATGGCCCGCGGAACAACTATTTTGCCCACTTACTCACTATTTTGTCAAACTCCACCAATGAGGGGCAAGGTAAAGCGGGGCCACACCCATGCCCCCCCGGCCCGCAGACCCACTATTTTGCCCGCTTACTCACTATTTTGTCAAACTCCACCAATGAGGGGCAGGGTCAAGATGGGCCACCCCCACGCACCCCCCGGCCCGCAGACCCACTATTATGCCCACTAACTAACTACTTTGCCAAACTCCGCCCGGGAAAGGCAGAGGTTGCTTGGGCCCTCCAGGAGGCTTCGCCATGAGCACCGTAAAGCAAGTTTTATGCCGCTGGACCTTTCGGTAACGATGTCCACGAAACCACCATTCTGCCCATTGAGCCACCATGTTTGCTCTGGCCACGAAACCACTATTGTGCCCGATGGCAATTTACATAGACACTTGCCCATGAAACCAGTATTGTGCCAGTTTGCAATTTACACAGACGCTCTATTGATTACAGGGAAACATGCCCATGAAACCACTACTGTGCCCATTTGCAATTTACAAACACGCTCTATTGATTACAAGGAAAGCTTGCCCACGAAACCACTATTGTGCCCGTTTGCAATTTACACAGACGCTCTGTATATGACAAGGAAAGCATGCCCACGAAACCACTATTGTGCCCGATGGCAATTTACACAGACGCTCTATTGATTACAAGGAAACATGCCCCGAAACCACTATTGTGGCCGATGGCAATTTACACAGACGCTCTATTGATTACAAGGAAACATGCCCACGAAACCACTATTGTGCCCGTTTGCAATTTACACAGACGCTCTATTGATTACAAGGAAACATGCCCACGAAACCACTATTGTGCCCGTTTGCAATTTACACAGACGCTCTATTGATTTCAAGGAAACATGCCCACGAAACCACTATTGTGCCCGATGGCAATTTACTGAGACGACAAGGAAATTTATTAATACCCAATTTTTTTTTATATTTAAAAATGAACAAAAACTGACCAGAAGGACCATTATTTTGACATATGGCATCTTACGCATTAATTTTATATTTAAAAATGAACGAAAACTAACAAGACAACCTTTATTTTGACATATGGCATCATACCCAATTCATTTTATACTAAAAAATGAACAAAAACTGACCAGAGGACCTTTATTTTGACACATGGCATCATACCCAATTTTTTTTTTTTTTTTTTCTAAATGAACAAAAACTGACCAGAGGACCTTTATTTTGACACATGGCATCATACCCAATTAATTTTATATTAAAAAAATGAACAAAAACTGACCTGAGGACCTTTATTTTGACATATGGCATCATACCCAATTAATTTTATATTTTATAATAAGCAAAACTGCCCAGAGGACCATTATTTTGAAATATATGGCATCTTACCCAATTAATTTTATATTTAATGAGCAAATGTGACCAGAGACCCTTTATTGTTATAAATAAATGTTTTTTTAAATACTAACGTGTTACTATTACTTCAGCAATATGTGTGGAATCTTATAAAAGAGAAAATGCATTTAGAAACATTACATTTTATTAAATAAGTTACAATTAACAAGAAATTCATAAAACATAGAAAATAAATTCATAGGAACATATTAAATAAGAGATTCATAAAACCTATTAGAAAAAAAATTCATAGAAACATATTAAGAGATTCATACAACATATTTACAATTTAAAAAAAACTACAGGTCCATCAACATCCTGAAACCCAGATCCTTGATTTCTTCAATCTCCATGTTGTCTGAAAGAAAAAGGAAGAGTCTGTTAAATTGCTGACTTTTTTTCCACCATAGAAGCATCGAAAACACAATTGAAGACCTACACATTTGATTACTAATGGCCTCCTCCTCCTCTAGAGTGATGGTGGGAATGTCTGTGGTTAAATAAAGCATTGGTTTAGTTTTCAGAGTTTGAATGCACATTTTAGACTAACTAAGATGTCAGTGACTGCTGAAGACTCACCCATGTTCTCCAACATACTGAGTTCATCCTCACTAAATAGGAGGGGACTGAATAAGCCTCCCCCGTAGGCTGTAGAGGCAGGACAGGAAGGGACGATTATCATATGAAGGGGTGGCTGGCGTGGCAGGGATGGCACTTCTAGGAGGGCTGATGTGAGGGCTTGAATATTCAGGAGTGAGAGAGGAGCTGAAGGAAGGGGTGGCAGTCACATCAGGGGAAGAAGGGTGGGTGTTTATGTTTAGGGTCTCAGGAGCGATGGGGTTTCCTGGGAGAACACGAGAGTCACACAACACTTGAGATTTATTATGTCATGAGAGAGTAGTTGAGTAGTATACACACTTTTTATTGACAACCTACCACCTACCTGAATTGCCTTGCGCCTCATCCTTTAGGGTCACCATGGGGATGGCAGGGTTGCTGGCCTCCAGCTCTCGCAACTTCCCCATGGGGACCTCTCTCTCCATTCTTTTAACAATTTTGCTCTTCTTGACTGACTGAAAAAGACAAATTGACATCTAAGTGTGTAGAAAACTAACCAAAAAAGCAAGAATTAAATGTTTTTTATCAATGACTTACAGAGATGTCTGGATGGCCAGTTTCTAAGTGTTTTTCGAACTGTTTAAAAAACACATTGCACAAGGGGCAGATCTGTCCTCCAAGGAAGACTCTGCCCTTTGCCAACTTCTGCCATAACTGGCGCCTGAACATTTGTGATTTTATGCATCAACCTAAGGTGCTGCTTAAAATTAGTAATGTCCTTGTGGCACAGGTGGCATTCAGACCTTGCAACCTGGAAGACAAAATAAAGGTTCAAATAAGCAGATATGCATGCAGGGCAGACATTATATGCTGTAAAAGACACAGGTTAGAAAGCATACACATGATCTTTAATGTAATTCCATTGTTAAGAGGTCACAGGTCAAACTGAGCTCATACACACAAAGGGCCTTCCTCAGATGCTGTTAAAGACACATGTTAGAAAGCATACACATTATCTTTAATGTAATACAGTGCAGAGTGTGATGAGCATATGCAAAATGAACATATACATTGCATTGCAAACTGGGCTACAATTATTGCTGAATTAAAATACTTTTTTAAAGAAAATTACATTTAAAAGAAAGCAAAGATATAGTCACATGTGTCATGCTTGCTTGTCTGGTCAAAACCGTGTGGTTTCGCTGAAGAATAAGATGGTGGTTAGGGTAAGTTTGTTGACAAACATCTTGCTCTCCAGACACTCTCACCTGAGCTTCAAAGCATGTTCAATTGTTCACAGAGAAAACTTATGGCCTACATGATTTTAAATGGTTTGATTACTTTGTTCTGTAAGTTCTGAATGTTTCAGCCTCTGGTGTATGCCCTGAGCATTCTTTGACCTCTCACAGTGAACACACTGCACAATGCCATAAATTATTATTACCTTTTGCATACATTCACCACAGTCTACACTATAATACATTAAAGATCATGTGTTTGCATTTTCATTTGTGTCTTTTTACGTATCCATATGAGCTCAGTTTAACCTGTGACCTCTTCACAATTTAATGTTTTTGGGCCTTTTGCATACATTCACCACATAGAATGTAGTGAATGATACAAATGAGAATGCAAACACATGCTCAATAATATATTATACTTTTGTTGATTATGTGCATGCTTAAACCTTTTTTACAGAGTATGAATGTTAAAGCTTCTGATGCAGGCCGTGCATGCACATTTTGCTTAGGTGAGACAAATTATAGAGTCTTTTGTCACTTAACATCTTTTATATAAGTTATTGTTTCTGTTACAGAATTTGTAAGCACCATTTGAAGAATCAGATGGAGACAACGCTGGAGACGACGCTTGAGTCTTCCCATCGCAGGTAGGTGTTTTGTGGTTATTGTTATGTTATTTTATTATCAAGTTATGCCAAAAATTCAGAATCAAATGAATCATTTGTGGATGAGTGTTTTGTGTGAAAAAACAAGTAACCGCAATTTACTTTAAGTTAACCTCAAGTTAAGATTTTTGTCTATTCGTTAAATTAAGCAACTTTAGCTAGCACCATAGTTGAATCAAGTGAGTCGGAGGCAAATGGACATTTGAAACATAAGGTGGAACATTTATTGAACATAATAAAAAACACATTGGAACATCAAAACAATAACAAACAAGTAAAAACATGAAATGGAACTATTTACAGGAAAACCCCTTAAAGGGGTATTGGGGAGGTGAGGCAGGAGCTGGGAAGGTCAGGAACAAAAACAACAAACAACGGGGATGGCAGAACAGGGAACAGCTGGAGCTGGGTAGGGGTGGAGTAGTCGGGGAACTCTGGGGCGGGGGAAACGCGGGTCAGGTGCGGAGCAAAGGATCACTGGAGCAGGACAGGCACTGGATCAGGCGCTGAAGGGGTATTCTTTGGAAAGCTTGTAAGGTGACTCTGCCGGGGACCATCTAATTTTCAGAGGCGTAAGGACAATGGCTGCCTGCCTCATGGGCTTGGCCACGGACGGCTGGGCCTTAGATGGGTCGCAATCAGATGAGTTCTGCGTGAAAAAAGAGAGACAAAGGTTAGCAATAGGCAGGAGACATGACTGTGACAGAAGACATGACTGTGACAGGAGACAAACCTATCTCTTCCGAATCCACCGAGGACACTCCCAACTCCTGGTAGACCTGCTACACTTCATCCTCAGTTGTGGTCTGTGAGGTGAGCGGAGACGCATTGTCACTTCGCTTTCGCTTGCAAGGCCTCTTGCCGGCCTTGCCGATGGGCTCGTCCGGCACGTCAGGCCCCTCCAGCACCTTCTCGAAGAGCTGCCTGTGCTCCCATGCCTCCTTGGTATTTAGGTTACACGCGTAGAACTTGTCCGCAGTCCTTGTGTCGTGACACATGAAACGGGACAGTTTTGATCGGTCCTCAATGGTGCCATTGTTCCTGGCCTGTAGAGAGAGAGACGAAAAGAGGATTTAGACACAACATCCACACAAGAAAAAGGACAAAATCTCAAACTTACATGAGTGGCGATGGCCGACCGGAGGTCTGTGAATGTGGGGTATTTTGGAAGCCCCATCTCCTTCCAAGCTGCCTGGAAGTGGCTGTTCAGATTTTTGCACGGATTTGTACTAGATGTAAAAAAAAACTAGCTTGGCCTCGACCCCGCCCACCAATTCCTTCCTCATCGCCCGGAACCGATCGAACCAGCTGTACTCCTCTGCGGAGAGCGCAATTTCTGCCGGTCCGAAGGCCTGGTTGGTCTTGTGCAAGTTGACCTGCGAACAAAATCCAAGAAAACGTCCAGAAATGAGCAAGAGAAGAGACACACACACACACACACACACACACACACATAGGCAGATCCCTTACATTGATGAGGTAAGTATTTGATGTCTTGGTCGCGTTCCTGACCTCATCTATGGTCATATTTTGGAAGACCCCGCAGCGGTGACCATAGATCGAGGCCAGGAACGCTGTCAAATACCCATAAAATCTGAACTGGGTCTTCTGCGCCTTGGTATTTTCCAGCTCATCTGGAGGAACACAAAATAACAGGAGCTTTAGTAACGGATAGTGAACTGCAACTAACCACTGAAGACATCGACTTACCGATAATTTGGGCAATTTTCTGTCTGGCCTCCTCCCTGCACTTCTTCAAGAGGGCCTTGGAGATGAGCTGCCCGTCTTTGGCCCGCTTCACCGTCATTTGGTGCAAAGTGACGGGGCGATTCATGCACTGCAGCATCATCCTCACTTCCCTTCTGATCGACAACAAGACCCTCTTGGAGAGGCGGCAGCTCAGAGGGGGTGTTGCGGCCACATAGTCCATAAACTGTGCTATGTTCTTCAAGTAATGATTGATTGTTGTCTCCCGAATCGCCATGGTTCTGAGAGTCTTTACCCACCTGCAGACAGATAGACAAAAAAAATAAAAAGAGACAGAATGACAGTCAGTGGGGAAACGCAAAACACTGTTTTGTCACAAAAAGCGCTTGCAACTGGTCTTGCCTTCGCATCCTCTCCTTATCATTGAGGAAGTCCAGGGTCTGGAGCTTGCCCCCTGCCTGGGCCATGTACGCAACAAATCGCTTGATGCGATACAATTGCTGGCGACATTGTCCAGCAGCTTAGTGGAGGGGTCGGGGCCCTCCTGGTGGGCCCTGTATTGCTCCATCAGTGTGTCTGGAAAGAGAGACAGCAAAAAAGAGACAGGTTAACTCAAAGACACACAAAACAGCACATAACCTTCAAGGGGCCACAGGCGGAGAGTCACACTCACTCAAGACCGCGACGTGGTCCGGTAACTGGGGAAGCCCATGCTCCCCAGGCGTCGCAGAGGACTTGCTGGTTGACGCCTTGGAGGAGGAATGCTGAGGCGGCACTGCATCTTCCTCCACGTTGTCTTCCTCGATCGCAAATGAAGAGAGGAGTTGCTTCGCCTGACGCCTGAAGTCCGAAGGCCTTCGGTGTGAGCGGCGTTGCATAATGCAGAAGAGCCTGGAAAGCTCCTTCAGGGTGGACGTGACGGTGTCCACCTGGGAGTTGAGCTGGGCCACGGTTTCCCTCGCCATGACGCAAGCTCTTTTTGGACACCCACTCTCCTCTGTCTCTTCCTGCTCCTCCGAACCCTACTCTTCTGCTTGGTCCAGAGCAACCTCTCCCTCCTCCTCTTCCATGAAGTCCAGCGTCGACACCATTGGCACCTGCAGGTCTGAGGCCCGCAGTGCAGCCAATTGCTTTAGACAAAGAAGCCTCTTCATCTAACTAACGTGCTGCCTGCGCGTTGCCACCGTAAGCTCAGTGTGGGCCTTCAGATGCCGGTCCAGCCTTGCCGACTCTTTATTGCAGCCCTGACCCTGCCGGACTGCAGTGCCAGGAGCAGCCTCCACTCTTCCATGTTTTTGACCCCATGCGACACCCAGAGGTGTTGGCTCAGCTGGGCGTAATCCCGCTTGCAAATGGTACACGTGTCGATCGGTATGTTGAAGAAATGGGGGAAAAGAGAAGTGGGAATTAGGGTTTTTTTTATGCCCCGGGCATTGGAAAGAAGGGAGTCGCTCACCTCCGAAGTTTGTGGATTACGCGCAATTTCCATGCAGTTTATGGATTGCTCACCTACGACATTTCTGGACTATGCGGATTTTCCATGCCGCATGTGGACTATTACAGCCAATGGATGCAAAATGAATCAATTGCAGACTAAATATACTCAATAAAAAGATATTATTAATGAATAAAGATTAATTCAATAATCACTGTGGTTCATTTGTCTACAATGCATTCAATACATGCAAAAACCACAAACCTATTGCTGTGTGCAGAGGTCAGAGGTCAAAATGATCTCGTATGTACGTAAAGCCTACAGCAGAATGACATGAACATGTCACATGACAACACATGACAGAATATGTTTTTGCTATCTCACTTTTCTCTTTTAACAGCATCTGGTTTTTGCCCAAATTTCCACAAAAGCCACAAAAATATGAATGCGCATAAACTGCATGCAGGTTTTTCGTAGGAAAGCCGTAGGAAGCCGTTTTTTTCGCTTACTGTGTATGCGAGGGGCGTGCGACAACATACCAAAAGCGCATTCTCGTGCACCACATGGTTTAGCCTTTGAATGCGTCCTAGGGTACACGAGAGGAGAATCCGGCCTATGGTAGAACCTCGGATTCAGGAGGAACAGTGTGGTTTCTGTCCCGGTCGTGGAACACTGGACCAGCTCTGTACCCTCTCCAGGGTGCTGGAGGGTTCATGGGAGTTTGCCCAACCAATCCACATGTGTTTTGTGGATTTGGAGAAGGCATTCGACTGTGTCCCTCGCGGCATCTTGTGGAGGGTGCTCCGGGAGTATGGGATTCGGGACCCTTTGCTAAGGGCCATCCAGTCCCTGTATGACCGGAGCAGGAGCTTGGTTCGCATTGCCGGCAGTAAATCAGACTTATTCTGGTGCATGTTGGACTCCGGCAGGGCAACCATTTGTCTCCGGGTTTGAGGACCACACGATTTCATCTCTGCTCTTTGCGGATGATGTCGTCATGCTGGCCCCATCAGACCAGGACCTCCAGTATGCACTGGGACGGTTTGCAGCTGAGTGTGAAGCGGCTGGGATGAGAATCAGCACCTCCAAATCTGAGGCCATGGTTCTCAGTATCTGGGGGTCTTGTTCACGAGTGAGGGAAGGATGGAACGGGAGATTGACAGACGGATCGGGGCAGCTTCTGCAGTAATGCGGTCGCTGTACCGGTCTGTCGTGGTGAAGAAGGAGCTGAGCCGCAAGGCGAAGCTCTCGATTTACCGGTCAATCTACGTTCCTACCCTCACCTATGGTCATGAGCTGTGGATCATGACCGAAAGGACAAGATCCCGGATACAGGCGGCCGAAATGAGCTTTCACTGCAGGGTAGCCGGGCGATCCCTTAGAGATAGGGTGAGAAGCTCGGTCACTCGGGAGGAGCTCAGATTAGATCCGCTGCTCCTCCACATCGAGAGGGGCCAGCTGAGGTGGCTCTGGCATCTTTTCCGGATGCCCCCTGGACGCCTTCCCGGGAATGTGTTCTGGGCATGTCCCACCGGGAGAAGACCCCTGGGAAGACCAAGGACACGCTGGAGGGACTATGTCTCCCGGCTGGCCTGGGAACGCATCGGTTTCCCACCAGAAGAACTGGAGGAAGTGTCTAGGGAGAGGGAAGTCTGGGCATCCCTGCTTAGACTGCTGCCCCCACGACCCGGCCCCGGTTAAGCCGAAGAAAATTGATGGATGGATGGACTCCGTCCCCGGATATCCGGGAATAAAAGGGAGACGGCGTGCTGCATTCGTTCACCTTTAATTCTGAGGACCCTGAGAGCCTCCCACAACTACTGCAACGGCTGGCACGTGTTTGTAGCAAGAAGGACACAACGTCTCGTTCCCTCCATCAGGGAACTGAGGTTACATCGATAACCAAGATGTTCCCTTTCTGTTGTTTCTTCGGCGTTGTGTCGAACCGACAGATGGGGTTCCTATTAAAATCCGCCACAATGCTGTGCCGTATCACAATCTCAGCGAAGCAATGGTGACTGGCCCGGGCGTGTCAGACGGGAGCGCTTGTGTTAAATTTGCAATCTTCCAGTGGATAGGTAGGCAGAGGGTCCCAGAGCATTTAGAAAAGGTGGGAAGCCTCTACCTTCTGTCCTCACTGTGCCGTAAGTCCAATGGGTAAGTGCACTCCTCGAATGGGGAATGCACTACAGAGAGCACTTCCTACCATCGGAAGGAGTTCTTTTGGAGACACCCACACGGTCGCACTGTCAGGGTATATGTCATGGGAAAAACTATGCAGACTGAAGTAGTTAGCCGCGTGGTGGAGGTCCACCTAGGGAGGTCTTGAGTTACTAAGGTGGGAACAAATCATGAGAATACATCAGACGGAACTGTCCGAGTGGGGTAGGTACAACGTCCGGTAGCACAGTGTCCGGTTAGAGCTATGTGTGGACAACTCAGAAGGTACTCCTCCTAAGGGGCAGGGCTGCTCTGCCCAGCCCGCCCGCAGGGGGTGCTTGCTTATTCATGTATGGAATGCCTTTTTTCTTCGCACCGTGGGGGAAAGAATGGAGGCTAAGCAGCACACTGACACACCTATGGAAAGGTGCTTTCGCAGGCATACACCCTATGGCCTACATGTTGCAATGCAAGACGTGGACTGACACCGGTTCAAAGCGGAGGTTGTAGAGAAGGTGTTGGGCAAAGGTGTTGGGGAGGCCCCCAGGGAGAAGATCGGCTCTGCTGACATACCTGCCTGGCGATTCAGCTCTACGCACCTTCGATTTGAGAGTGCTGAGGGCTGCGGAGTATACTCAACGTTGCGTCTCGCAATGACGAAACGTCTGGTTTCCAAACACCGTCGTGAAGAGGGTGAGAGCAGCTGTGAAAAACACCCAGAGGGAGAGGAAAACTCCTTGAAGTGGGCTGTTGGGACGGGGCAGGGCCCGCGACGGAATGGCTGGGTGGCCTAAAGGTATTCTCGGTCTCCATGGGATCTTCCCAAGAGTGCCGCTTCTGCCGCAGCTGCTGACGGGGTCGTGGTCTCCTCTTCGACGTCTTCTTCCAAGTGGCCGCCTGAGTGGAGGGCACTGGAGCCAGAGGGTGTCAAAGAGGACCAGGGATCTCCCAGGGATGCATGGGATCTCGACGGCCCACAATATCCATTTTCCTGCGAGTTTACCCCCAGCTCTGATATAAAACACCTGAACAAGCTAATCGGCGTCTTTAGGAATAGATGCGTTCAACTTAATGCGGCGCTGCGAAAATCTACCAGCTTGTGACATTGAAGTACTGCGACAGTGATTCAAGTGCAGATTGCTCCGTGCGCATTTGAATCGATCTCGCGGTACTTTAATGCGACATGTCAAGAAATCTGTGCAGCCCCGCATTAAGTTGTGCGCGTCTGTTTCTGAAGTCACTGATTAGCCTTTTCAGGTGTTTTATATCAGAGTTGGGGCTAAACTCTGCAGGAAAATGGATCTCGCGGGACAAAGTTAAGAACCACTGTTTAAAGCGATGAGAAATGCTAAGCAATGTTTGGAAAAACCCAACTAGTTTGTTGTGGTATTGAGGGAAAGTCAAAATTTAAGTCTTTTTCGCCATAGTTAATATTAATGTGGAGTGTAAAATTCCTCAAAATTATATTAGATTTCAAAATGTCGTATAGGGATTCATATTTTCTGACAGTTTGGAACTGAGACAAGGGTAAAACTATCAAATGTGTACACAAAAGTATTTGACCATAGCGAACATAAAAAAGCAAGAGACATGTTTAAATGTGAATGTTTAACATAGAAAAATACTAATCATCCTTATTCTGATCAAACAGTTATGATTATTATTGGATGAAACAGCTTTCGGAGAGATAGTGATAACAAGAGGATTGGAGAAGAAGGATGGACGTGCTACCTAAGTGACATGAGAGTCTGAGACTCGGCCTTGCTGAGTTTGCCGATGTTTGCTGCTGATTTGTCTGCGTTCACATCCTTCACATGTGACATCCCCCCCAGCCGTCTGCTCCTGCACACAAATAAACACTAGCACACAGCCACAGAAACTGACATGTAGCCATTACAACGACCACTTCGACACATTAGATACAAGCTATCGATAACACATGTGAACTGATGTGTGACAGAGAATCACAGTACAGTGGATTCAGTTCAGTGATCATAATCATTGTGTCATTTATATCTATATGTTGTGTTTCTGTACTATTAGTAACGTATTAGTAAGTCAAATTTATACATGTGTCATAATTAAAAATGTGTACGTACCACAACTGTTGAGTCCAGTGCCGTAGACTCATCTGAATATCTGTGAAACTTATGAAGGAAACATGTGTTTAAACTTTAAGCACTGAACTATTGTATAAAGCTCTCCAACAATATTGCAAAGCATACAAAATGTTATACATCACGATAAATGCTATTTATTTGTCAGTTTATATTGATAGAAGCCAAACGTGCATCAAATCAGCTTTCATGAAGAATAATAACTAAAAGCCTTCAGGTGTCACAGGTTGTAGAGATGCACGTGCCCAGAGAGTCAGAGCACAAAATACTAAACTTGAAAGTTCTCCTTCACCTCTTCTTATACTGAAACGGACATATAAACACAAAATAATGTCAAAATTCCCATACTAAAAAGAAACCTTATAAAGGTATTTAGTTTTGTGATCAACCAGTGCGTAGTGATTGGTTGAACTGCAAGTGTTTGACGGAAATGTAACGCCTCCTATTTATTCGAACATCATGTTCACAAGCAATTGTACTGACAGGTGATAAAATGTAATCGGTTCTTCCTCATTTCAATTCAAGGTCATTAGCATGTAGCGTTATTTCTTGGGTGTTACAGTTTGTTTATCTGGCTATTAACTTTGCATTTTGACACATTTGCCGCACGTATCTGACTTCAACATTCGCCTAAAAACTGCAGTTTACTGTATGATGAAATTATCATTATAATCCTGATTTTGAAGAATATAACATACTATAAGAAAAAGGGTCAAAGACCTGAAATTAGTGCCTATGTAATTGTCTGTAAGTGTAGTGTATGACTCTTCTGTATGACTGATTTGATGTTTTCTTTTTTTACGCTATTGTAGAGAAAAATGGCATTGTAATGAAACGAGACCCCTCACATCCTCATGTTTGTGAAAGAAGCTGGCTTCAACAAGGCCAATGAGCGAAGACCTGGCCGTGATATTATTGGCCACCGGGCCACCGTGGATGTCCCAGGACAGCGAGGGGGCAATATAACTATGTGTGCTGCAATATCTGAGAATGGTGTGGCCACTCACATACCCAGTCTTGGCACATACAATAAATAGAAGCTCCTCATCTTCTTGGACCGCCTTCATATTCATTTGATCCCTCAAAAAGAGAGAGGTCTCATAGGGCCTCACCTACCACAATTTGTATTTGTATGGGACAATGTCAATTTCCATCGTGGCCCACTCATCAGGGCCTGGTTCACTACTCATCCAAGGATGGTCATGGTGTTCCTGCCACCTTACTCTCCTTTCCTCAATCCTATTGAGGAGTTTTTCTCCGCTTTGAGGTAGAGAGTGTATGAGCATCAGGCTCAAGATCAGAGGTCACTGCTCCATGCAATGGACACTGCGTGTGAGGATATTACAGGAGATCAGTGTAGGGGACGGTTGCGACATGCACGCCGTTTCTTCCCTCGTTGCATCGCCAGAGAGAATATACGCTGTGATGTGGACGAGAATCTGTGGCCAGACAGACAGCAGCGTGTGGATGGACAGGAGGGTGAGGATGATGGACAGGAGGGTGAGGATGATGGACAGGAGGGTGAGGATGATGGACAGGAGGGTGAGGATGATGGACTGGAGGGTGAGGATGATGCCCAGGAGCGGGAGGGTGAGGACAGCGACCAGTGAAGAAACTCCAGCTTTATTTACAGCACTCTAGGCTGCATATAATTTGAATAGTTTTTTATTTGTGTATTTATATTACACTTTACTATGGTGTAAACATTTTCTTTTTACTAAGTAACTTTATGTGTGTGAAAGATAATGATTAAAATTTGCTTGGCAGTATGAGTGCAATGTGTGATGTCAAACCTTGTAGGCTACTCTTACCCTAAAATCCTATTTCTTTTTTTCAGTTTTATACACAATTGCATTCTGTTAGCTAGACAAAAAACAGAACAGTAACTATTGTCAATGAAGGAATGGGCCAAGACTGAAAGGTGGACATGAGGGATGTTTCAATGGTCCTCTGCCATAGTGACAAAACATCTAAATATTTTGACTTTATGATATAGTGCTTACACAATGCCAAAGGGGTGAAGCATTTTGGGGGCACTGACTGTTTAAAAGAGAAGGAAATTTAGTTTTGACACATGAGTGAACCGTTTTGAGAGAGGTATGAGATTTTGCAGGTGAACCATGGTGTTGTGCCGAAACATCCACGTTATTTTGGCAAAAGCACCAAGAGTGTTGAGAACGTCCGGTCTGTTTCAAGAAATGAGTCAAAGCATTTGAGAAGGATCTTTGTCATTATCGTGGCACTGACTCTTTATATGGGAAAAGAATTTAGTTTTGAGGCATGAGTGAAAAGTTTTGGGAGAGATATTAGCTTTTGCAAGTGATGAATAGTGTTGTGCTGAACTGTAAGACTGTTTTGCCAAATGATCTTAGAATTTTGAGAATGTAGTTTCTGTTTCAATAAATGACTCAAAGCATTCGAGAAAAACTGTAATGCTAATTAATGCCTTGTTTTGACATTATGGAATTTAAGACTTTTTAAGACATTTTAAGGATCTGCGGACACCCTGTTTTATATACGATGTTAAAAACCTCAAACTACAGCAGGGAATGGTTACATTATAAAACAACGCGAGCAACATAATAAAATTACGCGAGCGCTTTTGCCCTTCTTGATAAACCAGTGTTAGGCCACATCTCATCGCAACTCAACAAAGACAATAAACCCTAAACCCTAAATAAATACTTAATAAAAGACAATATAAACACCACATTTGTTGCCTCTAGTGGAACATTATTACTCATTATTAGGACTTTTCACGCGCACGTCTGCATTTGCAGACCACAAACATACGACAAAGTCAACTGACGTTAGTCCGTAACAAAGTGTTTTACAATGAAAATATACTTACAGGCTGTAAATCAGAAGCTCCAGACTGTCCTTGTAAAGTTTTTATGGTTGGAATAGCCCCACTTTTAACCAAAGCGTTCGTGAAGCAGCCGTCTGGAAATGAGCCGCACAAACTTGAACAGTGTTGTAAATATAATTGAACCATTCCTTTTCAGTTGTCTCAATTTAGCCGGGCTAAACAAAGGGTCTTACTTTTTTTAACGAAAGACACAGCGTCTCCATGACATGAGAGTCTGAGACTCGGCCTTGCAGAGTTTGCCGATGTTTGCTGCTGATTTGTCTGCGTTCACATCCCCGTCACATGTGACATCCCCCCCAGCCGTCTGCTCCTGCACACACAAATAAACACTAGCACACAGCCACAGAAACAGACATGTAGCCGTGACAACGACCACTAGACACATCAGAAACAAGCTACCGATAACACATGTGAACTGATGTGTGACAGAGAGTCACAGTACAGTGGATTCAGTTCAGTGATCATAATCATTGTGTCATTTATATCTATATGTTGTGTTTCTTTACTATTAGTAAAGTGTAATAGTCACATTTATACATGTGTCATAATCAAAAATGTGTACTTACAACAGCTGTAGAGTGAAGCGCTATAGACGCATCTGAACTTCTGTTCATATCCACTGTTAACACACATGACAGTATTTATTCTGACAGAAACATACAATACAATAATAAAACTGCAGTGGATTTTTGTTGTGATGATTGACATAATGAGAAGTGCTGACCTGACCCTGAACGGCATCATCACTGACCTCCTGCTCTGAAGAATAACTGTCATTGTCTTCAGAATAGTTGTCCACGTCTGGAGAACGGTCTTAAACACAAAGAGACATGAGATGATGTCATCATTATAACAGATGGACATTTTTTTAAATACAATTCAGCTATATGAAAATCCCATATCAACCATAGTAAAATTTAAACGTGGAGTTTTCTTATTTCTCCAAATTATATTAGTTTTCAAAATGTTGAATAAATGATTCAGATTTTTTTGATGGACTTTCATATTCTCTGAAACCATCGGCCACGCCCCCGATAGCCGTTGAGACGAGGAGGTATAAACAAAGGATATATGGATTATATGCACTGAAAATACCTTGCAATAACTCTGCAACAAGATTTAGTTATGCTGTGATCATCTGTGTCTCCATTTTCATTAATCTTGTCTATTTTAGCTAGTTGGTTCTTGTCACATGACCTGCGGTGCGCTTGTGCTGTTCTTACAAATTGAGATTTTTTTCATCTCGATGTGGCGCCGACACTCCTGAAAAAATCTCCCCCTATTTCCCATGCACGTAATTTCATTATCATTAAATGACCAAAACATGTAAATATGCGCTTTAAGTCAGCATATTGTACATCTGTTGATAAAATTAGCCAAGAGATATTTAATACGCCACATGCAGGCAGCTCTGTTGTGGGAATGTAACATTGCGCACCTCCAACACTCTCAAATTCGTAACAGACGCGAGCCTATAGAGCGCTCAAGTTCAGAACAGCCCGTGCCCAGCAGAGCTGCGTCCAACAGGAGTACCTATAGTTTCTCCAAAGTAAGACATGTTTTAATTTCTCATTCATCGTATAATACTTGTAGAAAACGAATTTCAACAGATTTTTTGCTTATATTTTGACAGACTGTCAAAATCACATCACCGTTGGACTCCATCCAGGTTGTATCCTGCCTTGATGCCCGATGACTCCTGAGATAGGCGCAGGCTCCCCGTGACCCGAGGTAGTTCGGATAAGCGGTAGAGAATGGAATGGAATGGAACATCACCGTTGGCAGTTAAGAGTATCCAAGGCAACGGGACATTACACGGCGCCTCAAGAGGACATATGACAGGGCTCTAGACTAACTTTTTGCTGGTTGTACTGGTGAGCCCAACTTTTTTTCTAAATTTTAGACCGCATCGCATTTAAGGCTTTTAACATTTAACTGGTTTTACCAGATCACTTTTTTTTTTACATGTCCATATAGGCAAAATTGACTTGTAAATGATTAACTAACAATCTGGTCAACATAAAGTTCTTTATTTGAAGCCCAAATCTACAAGAAAGGTAACTGACTGAAAAAGTGTTGGTGCTTAAAGTGCTTCAGTGAACTGAAGTTTAAAGTTAAAAGATCTCAAGATAAATGCACCAGGGCTTGACATAACCTGGGAGGTTGATGTCAGAGCATTGCTTATGATTTTCGGACGGATCAGGCCTTAAATTAACATAATTCACGAAAAAGTTATCAATTGTTCTTTTCATCTTCTCTCATCATCTGCGGGCCGGCTACATCCACTATGATTAACTGATTAGGGGTTAACCCTATACTGGCATTTGACTACTCACCTCTCTGTCTGACTGCAGCACACACATTTTCAGACATGCACACCAGAGGCTGCGCTAGACTTTTTTATTCACTTTTGATCATCTCTTGTATGTTTTATGATCCCGGTCCGGCTCGCATGAGCAGCGGAGCGGGGATAACACCTGGTGCTGCAGACTGAGAGCTCGGTCATCTCATGAAAACATTGTATAAAAAAACTTTACATGCCATAGTTTACACAGAAGTGGCGGGAAATGTGCATTAATACTCCTTCATTCTTCATGTTATGTGGTTTACTTTGATAGGTGAACTGTCTTTCCCGCGTCCCAGCGTGATATCCGTATATATAAAGTGGCCGTGATCAAAGCAAATGTGACCCTGGACAACAAAACCAGTCTTATGGTTCAATTTTTCGAAATTGAGATTTTTACAAAATCTGAAAGCTTATTAAATAAGCTTTCTGTTTATATCTGGCTGAGATACATCCGTTTGAAACTCTTAGAGTGCCAAAAAAATCTAAATATTGAGAAAATGGCCTTTAATGTTGTTAATCATAGTGACCGTCGCAGGCCATCCATCCACAAAAATGTCGTTTTTATATATTTAAGGTAGGAAATGTACAAAATGTATTCATGGAACATGATCTTTACTTAATATCCTAATGATTTTTGGCATTAAATTAAAATCAATAATTTTGACCCATACAATGTATTTTTGTCTTTTAAAAAAAATGTGCCCGTGCTACTTAAGACTTGTTTTGTGATCCAGGGTCACAAATTTATTACATTATTTTATCTGATAATCTGATATTTATTTATGCTTCTTACTGTCCTTACAGTAGGGTTGAGGCTTTTAAAAATGTCTCTGTTACTGACAGCTTTATTTATTATTCAATGTTTCTGTTGTCGGACATAAACATTTGCTTGTAATTAGATTAGTATTTTATGTTCATATGTCCAATCAGTAACAATGACAGGTGCCTGTAAAAGGTGTTTTGTACTCACAAGTGAGCTGTGGTTTGGTCATATATGTGCTGCTTCTGCCGCTCACTGAACAGAGAAAACGCAGAGAGAGACATTTTTTAACCTACTGAAAGCTATTTTTTAGGTAAAAACTCTGTAAAGACGTCACCACAGCGTTTGTGTGTATGGGTGCATTGGACGCGGGGAGTGATGGATGCATATGCAGTTCAAGTCCAATGAATAGGAAACACACGTTCCTTTGCGATAGTCTACCTCCTTCTGCTCACAATCACATTCAGTCCATTCACGATCACGTTCTAATGACACAAATGATAAATAGGGGAACTACAAATCGCCTTTATTGTAGTCCGTCAAAATGACAGATTGCATTCAGATTTTTCCATCACTGGTAGATAAAATGAATTCTCTGTTGATGCGATCTCTGCAGCTGAGTGGCGCTGGAGCTGCTGAACTTCCCGCTCATTCTGCGCTAGCTTACTTTGAAAACTCCTCGCACTCCTATACGTGTCTAACCCTCAAATGTCTAAAGCGGTTGCTGGTGTAAAAATGTGTTGGGTTCTTCCCGCATTGTGGAATTCGCACATTATAAACACGTTCTAGATTGATAATGAATTGTCCATTTCACACACCTTGTAGAATTGCCAGACCGGTGAAGCCATTTTCATAGCGCTTAAAAAAAATGTCTTGCCAATTTTGCGTCATCTGATCTGCTTTTCTGGATCGGCCTTTTAGAGACCGCTGATAATACTTCCCAAAGTGATCATCGGCTGATTATGATCGGCGACCGATCAATCAGAGCGCCTCTAATTTTAATGTTTATGTTCATATGTGACTAGTTCTGGGAAAAACGCAACACATGGTGCACAATTATATAGGCCTATAACAGTTTTTGATACCATATTCAAGCCCTTTCCAAATCAGTTTTTTATTTTGCCCATACCTTGTGTCTGTAACTAAAGTTATGGCTGAGGTCGGCTGAAGCGCTATGATTTTTATTAACGGATTTGGAGAAAAACGTGTTTAAAGTTAAGTGATGTGATACTGGACTAGGGCTGCACGATATTGGAAAAAACGTACATTGTGATGTTTTTTTTTCTGCGATATATTGCGATGTGTAGAAATACAGAGCTGTTCATCAGATGTCTTGAATTTCTCCAAAAATAAATAATTGATTCAAGAATAATTGGGGTGATTTTGTGGTCATGTTCATGGAAAGTAAACGATGTGAAACCCTGAAAATGACTTTTTATTTATTGCTATTTAATAATAAATGTTGCTTCTTACCCTAAAATAAGGGAGCTCATTTGTGAATGAAGAAGTGCAGTCTGGCGTCTAGAGGCGATCTAGTTATGGGGGATGCTATATGCATGTATTCCAGGTTAAAACAGAGCGCTACACTAAAGAGGACACATAATTATCACATTAGGGAATTAACATGAGGGACAAAATAACGGCAAATAACGGCTTTGGATGGCAATCAGATCTGGCTTTGCACTCGTCATACAGAGCTCTGTGGTGCAGATTTAAATGATCAAACAAATTAGTTGTGTTTCCGCGTGTTGTGGGAACTACTGCACGGCACTCCCGACAAAGTACCTGTTTGTTTTTGGTCATCATCATCCTTTCTGTAGCCAAAATATTTCCAAATAATTGAAGATGCGCTTCTTTTTGCGAACAAGACGTCCATTTCCGTGCTTTTCTCCCGTTCCTCACTCATTTCGCCATGCGCACGCATGCAGAGGCTGCGTGTCAAAAACGTGAAGCAACAATGTGTGCTTTGTAAAAAAAAGCACCCATAAATCGGAATTCAATACTTTATATCAGGCAAATATAGAAAAAAAAACGTTCCCTGCATCGCACCTCGTGCGATGTGACTATTGCGCATGCGTACATCGCGATATCGATGCTAAAACGATATATCGTGCAGCCTTATACTGGACTGTTGTGCTTTTATTTTCAAGTTAAAGTCACTTTATAGTGGTAAGAGACTTACTCTAATAATAATTTAATATAAATGACATTTCGTAATACTGAAGTCTATAAAAATACTGAACAAAACCGTTTGAACAAAAGGAAAGTAAGGAAAATGGTTCAGGACACACTTAAAGAACGAGAGCTCTGTCATTATCACTACACAAGGAAACTAACAAACATTCCGTCAATGTCACAGAATTTTGGGTTAATGTGACCTCTGGTACACACACGTGCAGGAATATCAGGACCACAGCCAATCAGAGGGGGGTCCGCCCTTCACTATCTCTGATTGGTTTAGACTACAATATGGGCCTAATGTGTGTCTGTTGTTGAATCACAGGGAGACTTTCAGTGTTGAGGAGACTTTTCTTCTCTGGAACGTCTCTGATTATTTTTAGTCTGATTATTTTTAGTCTGATTATTTTTAGTCTGATTATTTTTAGTCTGATTATTTTTAGTCGCACCGTTGAGAAAGGTCGAGACCCCTGAATGATAACTGCATAAAAAACCAGCAATCATATAAAGTATATTTGAGGTGTTTTTTGTTATATTTATGATTCTGTAATTATTGATCTGTCTTAATCATGCTCTATCCTGTTTTAAATAAAGTATCTGTTATATGAAGTTATGTATTTGAACAAACACTTGATGTTCATTTTAATGTTTTTAATGTTTTAAACGCGATTTGATATGTTGCTGTTAATATCGTTTTATCTATAGAAATGAAAGGAGTGAGTCTGTGTCGTTACATGTTATTTTTAAATTCTCTAAAATAGTTATGAGCAAATAAGGACAAGTTAAATTAGTTTTGCTGCATGTCCGCCAATAGAATATTAGATAAAATATTAAAATAATTACATTTTTTATATCCTTTACGTTGTCACGACGTGACCAAGACCGGCAGATTACGTCACAAGATTACGTCGCCACGACATAAATTTGATTAAAATTGTACGTTGACGTTACGTAACAGTCACTTATTTTGTCTAGCTGGGTATCGTTTTATAATTTATATAAATATTTTTACAGTTATTATGTGAAATAAGTTTAAATCAAGAATGAATTCACAACATTTCAAACATGCGCAATTTAACGTTACTAGCACACATATATCAAACGTGCTAATCGCCAATTTGATTTTACAATGGAGTCTATGCACAGAGCTAGCAAAGCTAGCGTCACATGGTGGATACCCCACAGCACATATTAGCACATCTCACTGTACTGTATTGAGATATAATTCTCTGAAACCTCCAAACATCACTTTATACATTATTAAACTCAAACAAAGCATTTTACATCATACATTGAATTTAAATCGGTTTCTGTTCAATACCCGTTAAATAGTAAATTTCAACATCAGATTTTAATAAACACAATTATCATAAAAACAGTGATACTCACCGAGGAGAAATTTACATTAAAGAACAAAGAAATAAATGTTCCTCTGAGGGGAAAGATTCAGTCTCTCATCATCTCGTCTCCTAACGCGGTTTATAAAGTTAAACTTTCTCACAGTCTTCATTAAAAGCAGATTTATTTCTCGAGTTTTCCGCTTGTTTCGTGAATCTATTGTTAGATGATTTAAACTGCGGTGCTCATATATTCTACCTGTTCCGCTACCACTCGTACTTTATCAAGAGGGGCGGGGCTTATGCTCTCGTCTGCCCAATTAGAGAGACTGTTGCTGCGTCCCAATTGGCCTTGTTATATTACGTACTAAAAGTATGAAGTGTTTTTGTTATGGAAAAGTAGATACTTTTGAGTTGGTAACAAAAAAAGTGTGTAGACGAGGACGTCACATTAGGGAAACTATCGTTGTTGCCTAGCTTCAGACACTCATAAACAAAAGCATGTGACGTTTAATTTCTTTTTACCTTTCCAATAATTGACTATTCGCGTTTCATTTATTATTAATCTAATGTAATTTACGATTCATGTTACACATCTATATTTGCACATTTCACCATTCTAATATGAGTCCTACCTTGAAGAGACAAGCTGCACTTCGCCATATTATATCTACCAGACGACGAGGCTTAATCCAGCTTCTTATTCGCATTTTCTTATTGAAGCTTTCCGTTCCACCTTAAAAAACGCGAAGCATCCGCTTTTCCGGTTTCTTATTCACGGGAAAAACTCTTCTTTACGTTTTTGAGTCTGTTAAAAAACAGTTTTTTCTTGGCTTGTGTATCTGCATGTGCGCATGTGTGTCGTGAGTAGTGTTATCATATACTGTGTGTCAAAAGTTTGATTGATTTATGGTCACCTGTCAAAGTTTCTGTCAACCAGTCA
The DNA here is from genome assembly GCF_015846415.1 of Triplophysa dalaica. NCBI lineage: Eukaryota > Metazoa > Chordata > Actinopteri > Cypriniformes > Nemacheilidae > Triplophysa > Triplophysa dalaica. Next base: position 317,554 of record NW_026622640.1, on the reverse strand, counting down.
CTCAAGCAGAGACTTTTATGACCTCTCATTTGTAGATGCTTCACAAGACATACATAGTCCTCACTTTAGATGAGCTCACAAAAAATAGTTCTCTAACAACTAGTAAATGTTTTGCAACTACCATAATTAATCATGAATTACAGCAGGAATGTGTGTTAAAAAGCATTTATTAACAAATTAACTAAGTAACTGTTACTATATGTCAGAATAATAAGATGTATAAATGTGCATTCAAAGAGTTTATTAATCATTTACTTACACTTTCTAAATGATCTCATGAACCACTGACAACTCCTAACTAACTGGTTTGTAAGTAATGTAATCCTTAATTTAGAAATGATGAATTCATCCTTAATAAAGTATGAAAATTTAATTATTAAGCATATTATACACATGCTTATAAATCAAGAACAAAGCATTTATAGCTGTATTTATAAACTGCTTACTAATGTCTATTAATGTGGGGCCAATGCTTCATAAATGATTAATTAACTATGTATTGATGCTTAACTAATGATTCATAGCATGCAGTTATTATAAAGTGTTACCCATTTTTTTTTCCTTGGCCAGATCTGTGGCTTGGCACAATTCTGTCTCTGAGCTCTTCAGGCATTTCCTTTGCTCTCAAGATTCTCATTTGCTCTGACATGCACTGTGAGCTGTAAGATCTTATATAGACAGGTGTGTGGCTTTCCTAATCAAGTCCAATCAGTATAATCAAACACAGCTGGACTCAAATGAAGGTGTAGAACCATCTCAAGGATGATCAGAAGAAATGAACAGCACCTGAGTTAAATATATGAGTGTCACAGCTAGTGGTCGACCGATTATCGAACTGGCCGATTATCGGCGTCGATATCAAAGATTTAGCCGATAATCGATATTGATCATTTTCAATGCAGATTGGCAGATAAAGTCATTTAATTTTGTAATGCGCTATTTGGCTCTGACGCAGCCAAGGATTTAGTGAGAGCAGTCGGAACACTTCACTGTAGTTTGTTGCCAAGAGTAATGCCCGCCCACTGCCCCTCTGATTTGTTGGGACTAAGTCACAAGTCCGGCCAATAAACGTGGGAGGCTGCGGAACAGAAAGTGCTGCTGCTCCGGGTTCATGCTCTCTGAGGTAAGATAGCATCAGACGTTGAGATAAATCTCAATCCACTACACTGAAGATGCAAAACACTTCAATTTAATTAGGGCCTGAATTTCGGAGCAGCTTTGCGGGTTTCCTTCAGGTTCCGCAGGATTTACGCCTCATTATCATGTAGATATAATTCACATCCATAGTATAAATATGATTTCGCTCGGTAAGCGAGCAGCACACTGCACACGCGTTTCTTGTAATTGATCGAGCTGGACTTTTGCACATCATTTTAAATTACGCCATTTCAAAATACAAGCCATTTTAAAGCATAAAGAACTTGAATCGTCGTTCTTCAGTCAGAGCACTCTCATGCACGCGCACACACACATAGACTCCGCATCTCAAGCTGCTCGCGACAAATGTTAGAATGAGTTATATTTCGCAACTTATTTATACACATAATTGTTCAAAGACACACATGGGTGTGATTAAATGCCCGTCTTGCCGACAATACACTCAAGGAATAGGCTTATGTACTAACTAAGTGTGTCGAAAATATGCTTTTAATGTTATAGCTTCATGAAAACATTTGCGGTCTTTTCAACAACATACACAATAAAGCTATGAAGGCAATTTAATTATTTACACTTAATATATAAATTCAAATTGTGCTAGTTAATCCAATGATGAGCATAATGATTAATTGAATAGTTCTAGTATTGTATGGAATTTTTAAGTCATCAGAACATATTATTTTCCATAAATAAATATAATTTATTCCATTCAATTCATTTTTTAATTTGTTTCTTGTTGTTTTTTACTGTGTTGCTTGTGGTTTACAAAATGTTCACAGAATTCTGCTGGGTGCTCCCTTATTTCATTTGTTATTATTAATATAAGTGTTATGATTAAGATTTCTCAGTCAGAATTAAAAATCTTTCAAATGTTTCAGAGCCTGATTTCGTAATTTCTATATAAATTTATGTTTCTTCACCATATATATATCTGTTCAAAATATCAGCTATCAGTGTAATTCACATGGAAATAATCGGTATCGGCCTGAAAAACGCATATCGGTCGACCTCTAGTCACAGCAAAGGGTCTGAATACCATGTGATATTTCAGTTTTTCTTTTTTAATAAATCTGCAAAAATGTCGACAATTCTGTGTTTTTCTGTCAAAATGGGGTGCTGTGTGTACATTAATGAGGGAAAAAAATGAACTTAAATGATTTTAGCAAATAGCTGCAATAAAATAGCTTTTGTGTTCACAAATGACCTCATCACTTCCTGTTGGCTGAGAGCGCGTGGTTTGAGACAGAGCTCCGCCAAACTTTTTCTAAATACATCGTTTATTCCTGTTATTTCTTAATATTTATGTTCTAAATTGATAACTCACAGAGGGTAAAACGTATCCTTAAGTGTATCCCATACCAAATATCGTCATATAACGCACTCATTTCCAGCCTTTAGTTTCTGAATATTGCCCTTACTGCTTAACCCACTGTTCTCATTATTACACCACTAATGTTTCTTTGCACAGAGCCCAGGCTTCAAGAGCACGTCGAGCCAAAATGAATTTCACTCCTGCACCGGCAACCACACGGCGAAAGGCAAAATCCATGACCGGAAGGATTACCACAGCCGCCACCGGTATTCGAGATTTCTACGAGTAACCGCTTTGGCCCCCTCTGCGAGACGAAACCCAACGTTGTGGTCATCCGAGACTCAATCATCCGGAACTTATGCACTTCATTCAATGAAGGTAATGTTCGCAATCACTGTTTTCCTGGCGCCCGTGTTCTCGATGTGTCTGCGCAGGTAACTGCGATTCTGAAGGAGGATGCAAGAGTGGGAGCCGTAGTTCTGCACGCGGGGGTGAATGACGTGAGAATGCGGCAGTCTGACCGATACTGTTTGCAACACATCGCCCACGTCGAGGATCATCGTATCAGGGCCACTTCCTACTTACCGACGAGGGAACAAAAAGTTCAGTAGACTATTTACGCTTAATTATTGGTTAATGTCATGGTGTATTGAACAGAAGCTGCTCTTTGTAAATAATTTTGATCTGGTCTGGGAGTGACCAAGGCTTTTCCGCCCCGACAGGCTGCTCTCCAGCAGCATTGGAGCGGAAATTCTGTCTGACAACATCTCAAAGACGCTACGCACCATTTGACTAGTAAGTACAAACTTTAACCATAGTCTGTGTTCTTCTCACCCAACTGTTAAGAATGTTAATGCTTCCAAATGCATTGAATAATAATACAACCAAATAATAATTTATGTAAAAGTCAGAGAAAAAAAAGATTTTTTACATGATTAAACTCAAACACAATATATTCAGTGACCAAAACCAATGCCTAAAGTTTGGGCTACTTAATATTACATTTTACATTTACATTTTAGTCATCTGGCAGATGCTTTTATCACAAGCCACTTACAGTGGACTTATTATAGGGACAATCCCCCTGGAGCAACATGGAGTAAAGTGTCTTGCTCAAGGACACACTGGTGGTGGCTGCTGGGATCGAACCAGCAACCTTTGATATACCAGTTCAGTGGTTTAACCCACTAGACCACCATCTCCATATTAGATCACTAAATCCAAAGGCAGTTATTGTAAATGAAAAGATCACAGACAACAGTTTTGTTATCTAGACTGAAATAACCATATGGCTTAAGCCAGGTTTTAGTAAGGCAAAGTATGAGTCTACTCCACCAAGCTACGGTTATATTCATGAGCCACGTCCGGTTGGTCGAGGTGGTGGTGTCGCAACAATCTTTAGAGACTTTCTTACCATTACTCTGAGAACAATGCATACATTTAAATCATTTGAAATGCTTGCGTTGAACATAACAGTTCCAAACAAAAGTAAAAAATCATTGGTCTCTCTTACATTGGTTACTGTGTATAGACCCCCTGGGCCTTACACTAATTTTCTGATAGAGTTCGCAGACTTCTTATCGGATCTATTGGTTAACGTCGATAAAGTACTGATTGTTGGAGATTTTAATATCCACGTAGATATTGCTAACGATCCATTAGCTGTGGCGTTTAAAGAACTACTAGACTCTTGTGGTGTAACACAATACATCAATAGACCTACTCATCACCTTAATCATACCCTAGACTTGATTATATCTCACGGACCCGATCTAACCAATATCGATGTTATACCTCAAAGCGACGATGTTTCCGATCACCATCTTATAACATGTACACTGCGCACTGCAGAAATCAGTTGTATATCTCGTTATCGACAGGGTAGAACAATCACCTCAACTACTAAAGATAGTTTCTTGCCAGATCTGACTCCTCTAATAACCTTTCCAACTAATACAGAATCGCTCGATGACATGACCAGCAACATGGGCACTATTTTCTCTAATACATTAGAAGCGGTCGCACCTCTGAAGTCAAAAAGGATAAATGAAAAGATCATAGCAACATGGTATAGTAACACCACTCGCGCCCTAAAAAAGAAACTCGTAAACTGGAGCGAAAATGGAAACAAACCCAATTAGAGGTCTTTAAAATTGCATGGAAAGAGAGTGCAAGCTGTTACAAAAAGGCACTAAAAGCAGCAAAAGCCGAGCACTTCCGAAACCTCATAGAAAATAACAAAAACAATCCAAGGTTTTTATTTAGTACAATTGCTAAATTAACAAACAAACAGACTCCACCTGACCTGGGTATTCCGCCGCACCTTTGTAGCAATGAATTCATGAAATTTTTTACCGAGAAAATCGAAATAATACGAGACAACATGGCTAAAACCAAACCTCCAAGTGTGTCGGAAGAATTAGGTTCAACTGTCACCCAAAAAGAAAAGCTAGAGTGTTTTTCTCCTATAAATCAGGAAGATTTAATAAAATTATTGCAACATCCAAACCGACGACATGCTTATTAGACCGCATTCCGACTACTTTATTAAAAGAGTTACTACCTGCTGTAATTGAGCCCATTTGTAACATAATCAACTCGTCAATTAATCTAGGACATGTCCCAGGACCATTTAAACTGGCTGTAATCAAGCCTCTTATCAAAAAAACAAACTTAGACCCCATGAACTTGGAAGCTATAGACCTATTTCAAATCTCCCGTACTTGTCTAAAATACTAGAAAAAGTAGTGTCAACTCAACTGTGTACCTTCCTACAAAAAAATCGCTTCACTGGCTACCCATTAAGTATCGTATTCATTTTAAAATTCTTTTAATTATTTACAAAGCCCTGAACGGTTTAGCACCTACTTACTTAACCAAGCTTTTATCACGATACAACCCATCACGCTCCCTAAGATCTCAAAACTTAGGACTTCTAGAATAACAAAATCCACCAAAGGGGGTTGAGCTTTCTCATACGTAGCACCTAAACTCTGGAATAGCCTTCCTGATACTATTCGAGGATCAGACACACTCTCCCAATTTAAATCTAGATTAAAGACACATCTTTTCAGCCAAGCTTTCACTTAATGCATAGTTAATGAACAGCAGCTACGCTAATTATTCTCTTTATTCTCTTTCCCCCATGCCCATCCCGAGGTAGGAAGAAGTTCCACCATCTCCAGACGACCGATGCCTATCCCCAATTTGAGATTATGCCAGCTACAGCTGCAGACTGACTGACCATCCCAGCTCCATCTAAGGCAATTCCACCACCAGCCAAGAGAAACAGGAAACTTTAACCTCCGTAAAAGCAGTTTAATATACTTATGCTGACCGATTTGTGTGTGCTTCACTCCAGAAAATATAAACTGTAAAAACAATGAACCACCGTCACAGAATTTTGACAGGTTATACAACAGTGGACAAACCTAGGAAAGGTTGATTACCTCCGTCCATAATGCAAAAAGGTATCAGTCAGCAGATCAACGCGGTGAGATGGAGTCATCTTTTTGACTCGGGCAAATCTTCGGAGCAAAGACCACAGCCTTTCCACTCTTCCCCGTCTTTGAGCCCAAACCCATTGAGCCGTCTGGTCCTGTACTTGATCTTTGATAAAAGCAATTGGTAGAATATCACATACACTGACACTGAGCATGATCCTTCTACAGTGAAATCTGCTTATAGTGATAGACAGGAAGAGGGAGGCCATACACAGAGTGAATTATGTGTGACACAAGTGCTGATGTCTCTATAAAATCAATGAATTACCTGGCAGGGCAATTTGTGTCCATAAACATGAAATGCTGGTAGAGCCAAGGAGATGTTGTCTGGTATGCCTTGCCCTGATTTCTGATTGAACATGGTTTTGAGTTAACATGTCATGGTCTCAAATAATAATTAAGTTTAACACAGAAACATTGTACTTACATGTGAGGCAACCACACACGCAATGTCATAGACTACTCACAGATGTATGTTCTTGTTCTCACATCTTCGAAGTAGCTCATTGATGACATAGAAGGGATAGGCTAATCTATTCAATACAAAAATGTAAATGATGACACTTTCCACTAAGGAAAAGTGAAATTAAATATATACGTAATCTCCAGCATCAAATTCCATACCATACATACTCAGGGGCACTCAAAATGATCCAAACCCTTTTTCTTAGATAAGTGAAGATTATCGAATGGTGGTAAAGTTCAAATTTTTTAATATTTTAGAATCCCCAATATACATTCAGTGAGGTTCATATTTGGTGACATATACAATTAATATATGGCTAATGCTAGGGACAAGCTATTCAAAAATGTTTTTGAATAGGTAGAATAAAACAGGAGAATTATCCCTACTGTGGCATAGACTTGCCGTTCTCCTTGGCTCATGTTGACAAACATTAGGGGCATTTCATGACGACAGGAGGCTCCAAACACTCCTGTAACATCAAGTTTCTTAGCTTGTTTGGTGACCTCAGCACATTGCCAGCCTTGAAGTTACTGCAGTCCTAAAGATTAAAGGAAAACAGAGATTTATTGGAGGAACAATGTTTTTTTTAAATCTAATATTTCACGGAGTATTCTACAACTATGTCTTACCTCGTGAGGCTTAGAGCTGTCAAGATGTGATAGCAGGTATTCTTCTACATCCTTTTCACTAACAAACATGTGGGTTCCATGTAATGGCTCAACTGCACTTGTCCCTGAGCTTTGCTTCCTCACAAGGCCAAAGTTGGCATCCAATGTCACTATCACATCTCCATCCGCCTGGAAGACAAACACTTACAGTAATACTGGTTTTGTATATGCACCAGGGCCCGTATCCCTAAAGATTCTGAGAATCCTCTCAGAGAGCTCCTAACTTAACCTAAAAATTCCTTGCCAGGAGTTTTAGCTTAGAAGTGATTCCAGAACATTTTCAGTGAACTCTGAGCAAGGAATGGATGGGAAATCCTATCTTAGTGAGGAGGTGTGGTTGACCCCGTTGCTAGGTATGAGTCATCATTTCAAAAGCCGGGATTGGTTGATCCTACAAGTTTGATGAAAACGAACTTTTGGTGATAATGAGCAAAGGATGTACCCTCAAATCAATAAACATAATTATACACTCTAATCTTATGCAGACTCTAATTGTAAATAATATTTCACTTTCAAGAAAATATCTGGAAAATGAATAGTAAGCTGTAGGGGTTATAGCCTAACATTAGAATCTAAAATATGTGAAAACTTTAGCTCATTACACCCTGTTCAAATAATGATTCGTGTCTTATTTGCTCAGATTAATATCCTAGCTGGCATATTTTGTACTTTCACTCCCATATGGACCCCATTGAAAACAAGATGGCCTATCTCAAGGGGCTGTCCGTAATGAAGTAGAAATTACAACATTACAACTCAGTGTGGTCTTAACGAGGGTAACATGGCTCAGCTTTTATCAATGTCTCTGATTGCTGGCTGGTCTATTTATGAAGGCTTGTTAACAAATATCCTACAAACACAGAAAATGGAGAAAAAAGGAATCGCAAGCCAAACTGGACTGAGGAGCAAGGTTTGTTGCTGGCCCAGTTGCTGAAGTAATTGCATCTCTAAGGAGGTCCACGACAAACATGATTCCTGCACGATCCAATCTGTAGCGTCTCAATAATTCTCTGTCATCCAGTGTTTGCAGGACATCTCTCCTGCCTCCTCTGTTGGCCATTTTGTGCAGCTGCTTAGGGGAACTCCTAAGCCACTAAAAGTCCTCTTCCCTGCTCTTAGCAGATCTCGCCTTAGGAGCCCTTTTAAGCGCTAGGAATCTTGAGGAATAGCTTTTATATTAACTGGGATTTTCGTGTCACTTTTAGGGGAAATTCTAAGAAAACGTCATGACTCTGAGAATTTTCTTAGAATTTGGCCGCTAGGAGCCACTTTTTGCACAAAAATTCTTTAGGGATACGGGCCCAGGTTATTATGGTTAATCAAACAAGTACCACGCTGGAACTAGAACCAACCTTTGGACATGCTGGACATGTGGTCCCATCACCTAATTGTGTGCAAACATCTACCAAATTTATTTTTCGGAAGTGGTGATGCAGAAAAGGAGATGGATTCTCCCACCAGGGCTTTGTAAAGTGTGTTAACCTATGGTATAAGCAGGAGTCAGTGAAAACATTACTGTCTCACATACTCACATCTGTAGACTGTGGTTCACTAAGTTGTTATTTTATAGAAAAATAGTAAGAATATGTTTGCAAGCAACTGTAAATCCAAGATGGTTTGTCTATATGAAAGTAACAGAAATGTTCACATTATAGACAGGACTTCAAACTGACCTCTGCAAACTGGCTTACCTCTGCAAGTGTAAGGTTATTTTTCCAGCACAGGGTGTTGCAAAAACCCTCAACAGAAACCTGACACTCCAGTGACAGACAAACAAAAAGCTCTAGCAGAGGGATGGAGAAGGCTTTCTGGGTGTCGGCTTTTGCTGGCCAGAGCCATCCTTAACTGCTTTTCCCATATCTGAAATCAGAATTTTTGGCAATTATTAGATGAGGCAAGCAGCAACCCATACTTCTCATCACAGCCTAAAAGACATAAACACCTCAGTGAACATGGGATGCAGATGATGTATATGTATTTGGTGACTCTATTAGATAGACAGACAGACAGACAGACAGACACATTTAAACACTTTATTTGCTGTAAAAGTACGTCTTGGGTTTAAATACTTCACGCAATACGAGTATAATATAACATTAGCTTCAGTGAAGCATTTATGAGTAGATAACTGTCTTACAGCATGGAACAGTTACAGTGTAATTTTACGTTAAACTAAACTTCAGACAGCAAACATTAATGCTAACGTAAAGCATGAAACTAGTATAACGTAGGCTACTAAGTAATTTACATCATTATGTCATGTCAACATTCATATCATGCCAATTAAAACACATTTTCTACATTTATTTACTTATTGACAAATAAGTTACAGTTTAAGTGCCCAGTTGACCTGAAAGTGAGTGAAATATGATGCGGGAGTGAAAATATCAAGCGGGAAAAAGCGTAACGTCACCACGTTATCAAGTAGACGTTCGATCACTGATCAGCTGGATTCCTCTGGGACTTGATCTGGAGTCTTCTCTTGTATTTGAAACAGTCGTTAGCTATTTGGATGCATGATAACAGCCTTCTGAGCCTACCAGTTGCCGCAGCAAGCCACATCTGGCCCATATGAATCAGATGATAATCACTGACAACGGCCATTCAATCGACTGATAACATTCGAAGCGGTTGGTCAGAATGAGAACTTTCTGTTTAAGTCAGTTACTGAAAACTGAGATTTTCAGACTACAATGGTCCACAGGGTAGCAAAGCTACAGTACAAACATGATTATAATACATAGCTGTAGATTAAGTACAGTACTTAATTTCAGTAAAATGAGTTATTCTGTTTTTGCTCTTTATGAACTGCATCATTAAATGATCCCACAACACTATAATGACACACAATACAGTATTTAGCTATTCAATGTGATTATTGCTTCTATTGTCTTCCTAAACTTCGTAAGTCACTTTGGATAAAAGCGTCTACTAAATGGAAATGAATATGGATAAACTGAGCATTGTCTCGAGGGCACACACAACTGGCATTAATGACAACAGTCATTTTGCGAATTGAACAGGTTTATTTGAACATTTGTTATCACAGAAATTAACGGTTCAAGTTTTTATGTTTTATAGTATTCCACAAGATTTCTTAATCCCATAACGTTAGGAAAATACTCAATTCATACTTTAAGTCTATATTTTAAGTAGTCTACCAGTACTATTTTGTAAACAGTGCTTTATACACTAACAACGTGAGGTGCTACATGTGAGAGATGCTCCATTTGCTCTTAAAAAGTAAAAAAAAAGCACCAACAAAAACAACTGTGCTGTCTTTAAATGCACTTCCAATAAACAGAATCAAACATGTTTCCTAACTGTAACAAAACAGTGTCAGTCAGACTATTTACGTCGCTTCATTTGTCAATAATGACAGTACTTCTCCTAGACCTCTTAAAAACACCAGCTTGCCAGCGAACATATTGGCTTTGCATAAAAGGCAGCTGTCAATATCATTTAGATAGGTCTGGATACAGGGGCCACACCTGCCCACAGCATGCAGTAATGACAAGCACAGAATTTGGAATGTTTGTGCACATTCTACATGCTTAAGCATTGTTCAGAGAGGAAGCAATGGTTAATGACTTTGACACCTCAGCAACCTTCTCTTTCAACTCTGCTATCACATCCATCTGTTGGACTACCTGTAAGATATTTGTCTTAATGTGGTCGACTGAAATTGTTAGCTCGCTTTATTTTTCATCCATGTTTTCCGTTAGCCTGGACACAGAGTTTTTGACCTCAAGTTCAACATCTGGTAGTAGAGTCCACTCTATGAAAATGGAAAAAGTCAGAATCAGAATCAATAAAATTCAAAGGATACCCAAACCTACTGATGATGAGTGTAATTTACACCATTTCAAACTGTGACAGGCCACAATGGTTCATTTTGAGTTAGGGTTAGTCTTCCCCTCTTCACCCTGGACAGATCCGTGGTTTTAATGTCATATACCTTCCGGCTTGACGCTTTCCAAGATTCCAAATATAAAATGCAACAATGTATCTGTTATGCTAACATAACATATAATAAAACATACATAGCCAAAAAACACATTTTTGTGTGTGTAAACTACTCAGTTAAAGCTAGGATAGGCTAAAAGCAATGTTATATATTATTGATTTCTCATTGAATTAATATCATTTTTGCACCCGTTATTAATGTTTAATTTTTACTATCAATATGGTGAGCAGTGTTTGCTTTACCTGGGCTAGGCTCTTGGATTTTAAGGTTAGGATTTCTTTGCATGTTGTAACAGTGTATTATAATTCATTTGATTTGGCCAAGAAAACTGTGATCCTGTAGCATCAGGTAATGGTGATTTTAAATTTAAATTTATTATGTATTCATTGAATGATTTAATCATTGTGAAGCAACATCACCATTTTCTTTTATTATTTAATTTAAAATTAAGTACACATTCAAAAATTGTTAACATCAATTCGACATCAAGAATCAGTGTATGAAACTCAACAATGGTTACAATTAACAAATTTAAAGTTCATAATGCAATGCATGCTGGGTTTCATTATAGTACAAAACTTATCCTCCCATCTTTTTTGTCTGATGTTCTTCATACACCACAAACAGGACACAAGAAGCCAATGGACCCAGCTCACGCAGCCTGATGCTCATCCTTGCACTGCCGTGGACAAATGATTCAAACTGATCCAGCTCTATTGACTTTATATTTACTCACCTGCTTTAAACTTGTGTGAAGCTGCTTTGCAACACCGCAAAATTGAAATTGAAATAAATTTAACCTAAATTGACGCAATTAACAATTTAAAATCAATTTAACATTAATTCAATGGTTTCTGTCTGCTATCAAACATCTGGGTAACCACTGCCCACCCCCCCCCCCCAAATGATTTATGGGATGTGTGTAGTGAAATACCTTTGGTTTCTAATGTATCTGGAATTGCCAGACCTTTGGCAACACAAATTGAGAAGCTGTCTGCAGAATTTAAATATTCCTGTACAGTCTGTCCCACCACCTGAACACCCTGGCCTTCATTTATTGTGACATGCACTGTAACTATGTTTAAGAAAAAAAATAATCCTGTTTACCATTAGCAACTGCATTTGAAACACAACATATAGTGTGATCTTACTGATTTGGGTACTACTATACTCACTATATGGAGATATTTTTCCGCTGTTTTCGATGTTTGCTACATATATTTGCTTTCTTACTCATTTGGCCCTTCAGAGGGGGTTCTGGAATGTGTTAGATGGATGTGTTATGGCAGTGGTCCCTCTTGGGCGACAGGATAGTGGTGTTGAAGGGCCTGCAACTGGTGTCAAAATGTGTTGTTCTTTACTTGTTCCTAAAACTGCAAATGACCCCCTGTCTCGCATCATTGTTGTCTGAAATTGCCCGAATTGGTCTGGAAAAAATGTCTCTCTAATTATGTCATCCTCCAAATAAAGACTATCTGGTATGACCTAAGGAGATGGACACATTTGGTTCATTCATGTTTACTAGTTACCTATTAATACCTAGGAGATATCAATATGGAGCTGGTAAACTAGCCAATATAAAAGGCTAGAGGTGATGGGGGGGTAGGGATTCCGGGCACATAGACAGAAAAGCAATGATATATTAAAAACAGTCACCTTAAAAATAGATTCCAGACGCTCCCTCGTAATATCTCGGGCTACCATGATTAATCTCTTCGAGCCATTATACAGGCTGAACTGCGGCTGATATAAGTTATCCATCAGTTTCACTTCTTAAGTGCATGAACTCACTTCACTTGCTGCCGGCCGCTTACACTGACATCATAGATGCGCAGCATTGCCATCTACTGACTAAAACCAAAACGCTAACCGATATCAAATGGATATGAATACAGACAGTAGCATCATTGAAAATATATTTAATAAATGTGTACTTCATAAGGGAGATAAATATTATCAGATCAACCGTAGACATTTGATAACGTGAAAGCGCTGTGGGTCCGTGCGCAGCTGTAGACCAGGGGTTCCCAAATTTTTCAGACCACGACCCCCGATATTAGACTGCTGACGACCCGCGACCCCCTCCCCCTCCTCCTCCCCCTCCTCTCTCATCTTTGTGTTTTCCTCTGACAGCTTGTAAGGATTTGCGATTTGGTTACATACTGACAGAGCTAAAACAAAAAGGAACACAATCTCTAAGCCAGGCTATTTTATTAACAAATTACGGACAAAAACAAATACATCCCATAACTGTGAAATAAAGACAGAATACGAACAAGCTGCCTGTAACACGCATACAACAATAACTTTGTATTCAGAAAAAAACGCCTAATGTGATGGATGGGCGCTGTGCGCGGAGCAAAGCAGATCGCCACCCGGAGATCATATTCCACCCGCAGATCATATTCCACGTTAAACCGTGAACTGTGTTTATTCTTAATGTAAGTCAGCGCGGAGAATGTCTTTTCGCATAAATACGTTGAGCCAAATTGCATGAGTACATCCAACGCGGCTTTCGACGACTGTGGATATTCCAGCGCAACAGAAACCCAGAACTCGAACAGTTCTATCAGCGCATCTTCCATATCTGACGCCACATTATTTTCCGTGGTTACATTAAATGGTGACCTTATCCAGTCATATTGGTCGGGAAGTTTTATTTCCAGTTTATTTGAATTATCCTAAATTTATACTCGCATCATTACTACCTTTTTTAACATATACAATTTTTTTTTTTAATTAAGTTTCTGTAAGTCATCACGCGACCCCCCACTTTGGGAACCACTGCTGTAGACTACCCCTACCCCCGGCGACAATGGTACAATCCAGCTGCAAGCTCTCGCACAAAGATGGAAAATTAGAAAAACAAGTCAGATTGATATACGTACATTAGTAGTAGCAACACATTAATAATCAGTCGCTTTTTTCTTTCACGTGCATTGACGTAAAGCAAATGTTTTCTTGTACAGACACATCTTCACAGCAACAGGAGATCATTGAGAACACCTTTGATGTTTCAACTCTAAACTTCGACGGACTGCAAGAATTTATAAATGCTGAAAATTACTTTGTTTGGATTCAAATTTGTGTTTGTTTAATTTAAACTTGACAAATAACTTTGAAAAAGCTTCACTTATTTTTTTATTTAGTTTTTTTGCTGTGTGTGTGTTTACATAACTTGTCTTTCATGGCAGTTTATAATTGGGAAGCACTTTTAAAGTTAAGTTTTTACACTGTTTATATATTTTTTAATGTTTGCCCATATTGTTTTGGTTATAATTTATACTTTTACAGTATTTTATAACATTAAAATGTGTGGATTTGTAACTTTTCTAACTCAGACGTTTTATTGATGTTTATCTTAACGAATACTATGAGATAAATCAGTTTTGCTATTTTAAATTCAAATCACAATTAACTGTAAGCTATGGAGGCTCATTATCAGATCATGCAGAAAGTTGTATAACATGATCTTGGATCTGAATACGACTGTGACAGTGATAACGGGCGATAACTTTATTAATGGCACATTTATTTAATGGCAGAACATTTGCCAGTTTTCATTGTCTTTAAAATGACTGGAGTCATAGCCAAATGAACATTATACAAATCAGAATAACCCTCAACAACCCTAAATTATTCACTCGTGAGTTTTCTGTGAGTTTTTTATTTTTTATAATTAGGGTTTCGAGCACGAAGTGCTGAAAACCTATTGTTTTTGTAAGGATTTTTATTATTAGGGTTCGAGCCCGTAGGGCTAGAAACCTATTGTATTTGTAGGTTTTATTCTTCTTCTTCTTCTTCTTATTATTATTCTTCCCTAAAAGTGATCGTGCAGCCCAAACCGTAAAGCCGACAGAGCTGTGACTTGGTCAGATGGTAGTAGTCCTTGTCGCTACTCAGATACAGGGAGCCAGCCAAATCGGCCCATAGGTGGCGCTACAGCGATGAAAGGCGCGTTTGCGCACGTAACCCCTAAACCGTTTGTCGCACACCCAAGTGTTTTATATCAGTGTAATCATTGGCTCAAAACTTAAAAAACGTATATCTCCGATTTCATTTCCGGTATGCAAATTTTTTCGCTAATTTGCATTTTATGAAAAAAATTAAAAATGAACTAGTCCCTGGATTTTTGCCCGATCGGAACCAAACCAACGCTGATGAGTTCTGATGAGTGTGAATGTAAATAATTATCAAAAAAAAGTTGAATTTTCAATTCACGGCCGCTATGTTGCGCTAAAACGTCCAAACCGGAAGTAACATATTTAACTAAAATGGCCCTAACTCGTGAACTGTTTGAGATATGTTCATGGGGCTTGGAAAATATGTGTAGACTCTCAGTCCGGGGTCACAATAAAAAAACTGCGGCATTTGGCCACTAGGTGGCGCTATAATTTGAATGAGCTAGAAAATGGCTATAACTACGCAACCCTTTGCCCGATTGACTTGATATGTGGTATGGTGGGTCTTTGTCTCATGCTACATGAATATCTCAAAGGACATTGGCGTATCTCAAAAAACATGGCCGCCATTGGCCAATGAAGTTTGAGCGCTAATTACACCGAGTTAACTGAGGCCGATCAAAACGACACTCGCTGGGATTATTTGTCTCACAGTCCTTAAGGTCTGTAAGAAATATGAACTCATTTGGCCACCGGGGGGCGAAATAACGCTTTAGGAGTGCTTAAACCATTGTGTATCACGTGACATTTGACATATACCCAAACTAATGTTATCATATCATAGCTCTCCTTATTCTGAGCAACTTTGCCTCTTGAACCACTTCTGTCGATTAAACGATTTGTGAGTTATCGCAGATGATGTCTAAAACCTACTTTCGCGAACTAGTCGTTGGTTTTTCGACTTAACGGAACCAAAACAATGCAGATGACTTCTGTGGAGAGTGATTGTAAATAATTATCGAAAAAAAGCAGAAATTTCCTTTCACGGTCCCTTAGGGGCGGCCAAATTTAAAAATGGGAGGAGCCTATCACATTTAAATGGCCATAAATCCAGAACGGCTTAACATATCATCATGGGGCTCGGGAAATATGTGTATACCATCACTCCAAGTTCACCTACAAAATAACGTGACATTTGCACACTAGGTGGCGCTATAACAGTAAAAATGGTAAAATTGTTGCGTATTTCATTGCTTAAGCAGTTGTGTATCACGTGACATTTGTCATTTACACAAACTAATATAATCATATGATAGTTCTCCTCATTCAGAACAACTTTGCCTCTTGATCCATTGATGTCAATCAAACAGTTCGCAAGTTATTGGTGATGATGTTAAAGACGTACTTTTGCATACTAATTTTAGGTCTTTCAAGCAATTTCCAAATTTTCACCACAGTACAATTCTCTGGACTCTCTAGATAATTTATGATCAAGGACATGTTGAACTTTTTCATAAATGTGACCATAACAGAGTCCTTTATTATATTAACCTCAAAAGTCTACCTGAAAGCTTGCTGCTCCTTAATGAATAATCCAACTGACTTGCCATATAGTACTATTATACATATTATGACACAAAAAAAGCATGCAAAATGTGAAGGTCATCGGAAGAGGCATGCCTTCATAACAGACAAAAAAGTGAAATATAATTAATTTCAATGGCTTTTTTAGAGTCACCAGATCACAATGTGTGTATTTATGGATATTATGTCTCTCTGTATAATAAGAGTGTGCATGTACTGTATAGTTCTGTGTGTCATGTGTGATCGAGACTGTGCATGTGTGTGGAATGAAATGTGTCTCACAGGAAGACAGTGTTAGAAATAAAATGTATTACACATTCAACGTTGCTCCATAATTACACATCTATAAATACAGCACATGTCTGGCTGCTTTTATGATGCTGTGTTGATATATATATATATATATATACAACACACCTTTATTAGGTACACCAGTTTAATTGCATGTAAACCCAAATTGCTACTAAGCCAGTCACATGGCAGCAACTCAATGCATTTAGACATGGTAAACATGACTTCCTGAAGTTCAAACCTTACATCAAAATGGGATATACTGTATAATGTGTGTACAAAATAAACACAATTTAAATGGCACGGCATTCTAGACTATTATGAATGGGAATCAATGTATCTATTTAAGATGCTCCTGGCCATAAGCCTTAAGCTTTTTTTATACACGTCTATCATAATGTATGGCAGGTGCCATGCCACATCCATAGCAACTAAACATGTTAACTTAGCAACCATTAAGCTAGACCTATATCTCTGGAACTGAACATCGTAGAGACATGAGAATTGGTTAATTTCACTCGCCCCTCAGGTATTATCGGTTTACACCTGTTTTTGCATATGAGTGTAAGCATGCGTGGTCTGTATTAACCGTTGATGACCATTTCTTTCATTTTTCTGGTTATGGGTAAGTGTCATCCCTTGCGGATGTGTTATGGTCCGATTCCTGACCGTAGTCAGCGAAGGCAGTCGACCTTAGTCCCCT